>NC_091536.1:24091212-24394242 GCF_042242935.1 Bactrocera oleae
CAAATTGTTCCGATCGAACAGCTAACAACTACAGCTGCCGTACAAACTGATCGAACAAACTCTAGTCTTTTTATGGAAAAGTATCTTTTTTTTTGTCAAAGTATCTTCACAAAATTTGACATAGATTATTGTCCAAGGCAACGCTACAATTTTCGAACGTATTGTTCAGATCGGACCATCATAGCACATAGCTGCCATATTACAGCTTCGGTGCAGCATTTAACATTGTATCTTATTTTTGTATGCGAATGAGAAAAATTTCGAATGTATGAACATTAACCAAGATACAAAGTTTCCTCAATTCGGGGCCACGGTAAGTATTTGTTCACATACTTAATTCGTAAAGAAGTGTAAAAGACATTCACACTCTTTAAAAATAAGTAACTTTACCAGAAATTTGGAGGAAAACACATGAAGAATCAAGCGCTCGACTTAATATCTCCTATATTCCATTTACGTTATCATATTCTCACATTCTCTCATCTCATATTCCATGTATATTATTATATCAGTAGCGTGACAGAGAACAAAACAATGTTCAACTTTAACGAGATAAAAAGTTGAAATTCTATACTTTCATGTCAAAAATAACGGTTGTACTTGACAAAAAAATATTCTATAGTAAATGTTAAACCAAAAAGCATTTATGTAACATATGACTGGCTGTTTTGAGCAAAGTGAGCTTAGCATTAGCTTCTAATGATGTCGATACTAATTTCCGCAGCTCATTACGTACTTGACAACACTAATACCAACATACATCACACGAATACATATTAAAGCTTATTACATTAGGTGCAACGTTTTTCCGTTTGCCTTTCAACGACATTTTCTCTATTGAGTTCCGTTCTTTCTTTTGCTTGTTTTCATGTTACTAATATCCTTAGAGCGATGCCTGACCGCGTTGCAAAAAAAAAAAAAGAATAAACACAAAACGGTTCTACTCTACAACGATGCGTGAGAGTTATTATATCATTTTATATGCGTTTAGGTAAATGTACATATATACATATATATACTAGGTCTATGTATGTATGTATGTACAAAATTTACTTTTTCCACTTCCAAAATTTCTTCCTCTAACCTCGCTTGCTTGATCCTCTATAGTGTGTGCTGCTAAGTGTTTTTTGTTTTAACTCATCTGGCGTCAAATGTGTTCATGCAAGCAAGTAAGTTTATAGTCTGTGTATCTACTACTAAGTGAATACTGGTAGAACTGCAGTTAATATGGTACTTACTATTACTAGATCTATAGTATGTGATATGAAACACTAGGTGATTACTTCAGCTACTCGTACACACATTGTACAGCTAGTAAATGCTAATGCTCGTATATCCACGCCCAATTATGTTTATAATAAGTTTAAAGTAGTTGTGCTAAGGATGAACCTTTACAGGGAAAACATCAAAATGTTATAAGTCGGTTTTAACAGCGCTCAGAGTTCAAGGTTATCTACAGTACAGTTAAAAATTTTGAATACATATATATAAGTCGTAATATCACTTTGAATATGTGTTATTTTTTCGTTTTAACGATTTTGGCTTCTGCACCGTGTGGTATATTATTACTTTAGTAAAGCTTATCATATCAGCCACTTTTCATTGGAACTGGCTGACACAATTTACAAAATACTAATTGCAATACGAGGGTGGCACTTTAAAAACCAAATGTTTTTAGTTCACTACAAACGATAGGTCTAAAGTTACAACACCAAGAAATGCAATAGACTGGACTGAAATTCTCAAAAGAACACCAAAGTTAAACTGAAATATAATGAAACTTGTAACTTTTAATTACGTGTATATAATTTACTTGTAAGAGTCAGAAAAAATAAATTATAAATCTTGCATGAGATTGCTTTTACTTAAGTTCAGGTGTTGGGCTGGCGAAGTATATAGCATATATCGATTATTTTATTTCTTATTTTTTTTAAACTCTGTGTTTTTTTTTAAACAATATAATAAGATGCTTTCGGACGCTTCTAGTTATTTAATACTTTTTATCTGACCTCTACTTGATATGTGTCCCAAAAATAACCAAACTATATATTTTAATCATACAACATGCAGCTTTATCTATTGAAAAATTGCAGCATTAAATGGATACATTCATTCTCTTTCAAATGCACCTAACTTCATGTAAAACGGATGTTAAAGTTACAGTTATTTCTACAAAACAGCAAATATAAAATTTTGTGTTAAAGTTGAAAAAAAATTCGCTGAGACAAATGAATTGTTGAAAAAAGTTTAAAGCGATGATTGTATGAGTCGTAGTCAAGTTTATACGTGGTTTACACGATTTAAAAATGTTCGTGATGCTTTAAACGACGACCAAAGGCCATGTCGTCCAGAAGCTAGTAATCGTGCTGAATTATTGGAATCAATGCAATTTTTACAACGAGAATGTTGGCTAAGAAAGAGCTTAAAGAATGGCCTTTGCGCGTTTTGTTTCACATAAATGAATGAAATACCAAAGGACTGATAAAGTTTTTGTTGAAAAAACCGATTTCTTTCAGCAAGCAGCCTCCGTTTTCGCCTGATCTATCACCATGTGACTATTTTCTATTTCTGAAACTTATGTATTTTATGTATTATTTATGATGATCCGAGCGATTCAAGCAGCCATAACCGAGGTGCTGAAGAACATTCCTATAAATGACAAAAAATCTATACATATGATGGTTAATCGTTTTAAACGTTGTATTGAGTATAATGGAACTTATTTTGAATAAATAATAAATTTCAAGAATAATATATAGTGCATTTATAACCAAAATATTCAGTTATTGGTGGGACACCACGTATTTTTAAGTAATTTTATAGTTAAATGAAGTTTGAAGTTGAAGATAAACACAATCTTCTTAGTAATACTATGCAGGTGTGTTAGGAAAAATCCTATCAAAATATTATTTATTTATAATTAAAAATGTTTTTTTTAGTAACTATTCTTGTATAGTATAATCTCCACATTTTTATAACTTTTTAAAAGATTTTTATTTAACGTTTTACACGTAAGAAAAATACTCACACATAGCCTAAAAAGTCGTATAGTTGGTTGAGATCAACCTATTTAGTTATAGTTCTTGGAAATGTAAATTTAACATTGAATTTGGTACATTACTAGATATCTAATTCTGTATTCAGGATCTTCATTGACATTTATATACAGTAAATAGTTTTAATTTGTTTAAAACAGGATGCCATTTATATATGTGTATATATATAATATTTATAAGTAGATTTATACATTTTCTATTAAAATTCGTTTACTAATATTTCATCTTTAAAGTAATATATTCAGGTCTTTTAAATATCATCGTTTTTTATTTTAATTTATTTTTAAGTTATTTCAATTCAATCGAATTTTCAAAGGCCTTACCTTATTTTATTTAAAGCTTTTTAAATGTGGGAGTATTATTTTTCCTTATAAGCTCACCTCTCTAAATTGCCATTGCAAACGGCTCATACGTACAGAGCGCAATGTAAATATGTTTATATGGTTGACTGCACCATTGTCCTCCATTTCGACGCTTTGACCCAACTTAACGGGATTTGACTTGCTGTTCCTGTACAAGCGAGGGAAACCTAAATATACCATATAAACACATTCATGATGACCAAAATACGAGTAGCCAAGCAAAGAAAATGGCTAAGCAATTGCCATTAAGCGCTTCTGGTTGCAAGTGCAAATGTTTTCTGCGCGTTTGAAAAATGTAATTTTGTGGGGGATTTGGCGCTTTTTGGCTCAGATATTTCGAAATGCGCATCATACAAACTAGATCTACCGCATATTATTACAACAGCATGTGTGCATATGTGTGTACATTG
The DNA here is from genome assembly GCF_042242935.1 of Bactrocera oleae. Taxonomy (NCBI): domain Eukaryota; kingdom Metazoa; phylum Arthropoda; class Insecta; order Diptera; family Tephritidae; genus Bactrocera; species Bactrocera oleae. Next base: position 24,095,041 of record NC_091536.1, read on the forward strand.
CATTTGTGTGTGTAAGAGGAAGTGCGAAGTGCAGTTGCAGTAAACGGAGCAAGCGGTTTGCGGTCGATGGTTGGTGGGAGGCGGCACTTTTATTTATGCCAATGCGCTGTTAACTTTGCGGTTTGCTATGCACTCCCTCACGCTGCTCGGTATACTTTTATCTTCTTCAGTTATGGCGGCACCTTCATATCGCGTACACTTTTGCGTTCTGAATACATTTCGGCTATCTTTTTTGCAAATTGGCTTTCGTTGCATGTGCTGCGTGCCACATGACCCTGCATGCCGTTCGCTTCCATAATTGGCTGCCAGTTGCTATTAAAATTCACCGTCTCCAAGGTACCGCGTTATGCATTAATGTAGTATTCACGTTTCTTGTGGCATTTCTCGTAAGCGATGTAGCACAGCGCTATGGTGATTAGAACAATTATAGTGACGCCCATGCCGATGCTCACCCAAATAATTTCATCGTTGATGCTTTTGTAGGAATGGCCTGCAAAAGGTAGGCAAGGGGGAAAAATATAGAAAAAGGAGTAATTTGATTTGAGTGCTTAATGCAAGCTTCAAAGCAATTATGTGTGTTCGGTTTTTATTCTTATTCGGTTTGTGATATGAAAGCATTTATAGTTACTACTAAATGCGTTACTCTCCTTCTCCACGCCATATGCCATTATCTGGCAGACACGCACGTTGTTCCGATCTTGAAACATGGATTTTGAGAAAGATTGCTGTCATGGTGATTTTTTTAGATGGCGATGAAATTTTCTTCCAATTTAAATCAATATAAAAACACCACTGCATATTTAGCAAGTGTAAACATTTTTTAAGTTTTCAAAGTAGAAATCCACATGCTTGGGCACCTATAAAGTCTATCTAGATCTGAATAAAAACACCTTCATTGCTTCATTTGTGTTTGAAATTACATGATTTTCCACATTATATTCCTACCAATAGGCTGTATAGTTCATGGAAAACTAAACGATATGTCTCAAGATCCAATTTAACCCGGATTGGTACAACCTTTTTTATGTTCGTGTGAAGTTTGATCTCAATATGTCAATTATCGTGTGTTTGTTTACGACGCGATCCCTCTGTTATCTGCAATCTAGGAAAAACATCTTTATTATTTCGATTTGGGCGTGCAGTTTTAATGGACCAGTGCAGCTCAAATTAGATCTTGAGTCAAGGGTCGGGATGATGAGACGCTTTGATTACAGGATGTTTGTCTGTGCGGTCCATTGCCGTACGAATTTTTAATTTCAAATAACCGTAAAAAAACAAGTAAGGTGAGCCGAATTTAAGATCAAAGCTGTCAGCCCATCTCAACTCTTTTTGACCGTAAGCATACATTTTTGTGTTTTAGACATTTGCGGTTCGACATAATGAGACTGTTTTGCTTGGTTTAAAAAATATGGCTCGTTTAAGGTTTGCAAACATATACATAAAACCATCCATAGCATCACAATGCAACATCAAACCATCATAGAACCTCATTCATGTTTTACTGTGGCCTCTGTGTTTTTCGGCTCGAATTTGTCTTTTGAGTTGGCGCAATACAAACATCTTCTCATCGGATCCATATAAATTAAATTTACTTTCGTCGTTAAGTAGAATCTTCAATTAAATAATTCGAGTAAGAAAAAATAGTTTCTGACCTTAATCTTATTTAATATTTATATCTGGAAATAATTCGCTAGGAGAACCAGAAGTATGCGATAACTTGGTGAATTCTATTCCTAAGCACTTGCGGGCAGTTCTAAACAACAAAAGATTCGCCACCAAGTACTAAATATTATAATTAGTTATAACAGTCCGGTTTAATATGAGTGGTACAATTTTAAAATATAATCTGAACTAGATATGGATTCATGTTCCCGTTGCTTACTTATAAAAATGCATATGCACCTGCAATATAGTAAATTAAATATATAAAAGATTTTTTGGAAAGCACATGGTGGCGTTCATTAACGAATAGCGCTGGAAGCTGTCACCGAAACGCCACTTGAAATTTATTCAGCTTGTCAGTTTCGACTCTCTTCAGTCCACTCTGCAAAGCCCTGCAATCGACATCACCAATTACTGGCAGCTACCTAACAACAACGTTTAAGTGCGCTTGTATTTCGTTTCATCTGCTTTCAACACCTTCGGCCACTTCGGGCACTTCGCTAACCTTTGTTCTTTTAATCCTTAACAAAAAGTCATCCGTGAAAATGCTGTGTATCTATATATATATATGTAACTGTTAAACTTTTCACGTTAAGATTTCAATTCAAATAAGTAAACGAGTAAATAAAATATGAACTTTTATGCATATTCCTATTTACCATGAAGCACATTTAGATGCAGCGAAACTTGTAAATTGAGCGAAAACAATAGTAAAAAGTTCTCGCAGCCAATGGAACCATGCAAGTCTTTCAAACTTACTGAGTAATAAAAGTGTTAACAAGGTAGTCGTTAGGAATACATTAAATAAAAAAAACTTTTGTTGGTCCATTTTACCACCGGTACTCATATACCATATAAAGCATGTGTTGCACGTTTGAAGCCAAATAAAAAGTCAAGCTGCAAGCAGATGTCACAGTCATCCTATTACTCTTTTGTATAGTCCACATAATAAAGATATCGAAGAGAAATTTCGGCGATTCGATTCTAGTTTTTGGAAGGGAAATGGCTCATTGAAATCAAAGAATCGAATGCTATACACGGTGATTCTTTTCCTTCAAAGGTCCAATTTCTTTCATTTTCCATTATTTCTTAAATCCATTGAGATGTTGTTTTAATCTACGAATTTCATATATCATAATAAAATGATTTAAAACACTCTAAGTGGGACATTACTCGTGGAAATAGATTTTGCATTGACCCCATTCCGGTGTCAGAAATTTTATTGTAATTTTTTTGCATCAAAAAATGAATGAGCGCTCAAAGCTCGAAATTCGTCCAAAATAGCTAGCTCGAGGAAGTCTTAATGAAGGTCGAGCTGTTGTGGTTTTATTTCATGTCTCCACCCCATTGCGAGCATTAAGGAGTCTGTCGCGTGTCATTGAGAGCGTTAAACGAAAATGAAAAGAGTGATGATTGTATAGCAATAATAAGATTGAATCGTGTGGGTGAACATGAGTTTATGTTACAAAAGTCAAATGGAGATTGCGGTGGGCAAAAACGTGATATATTGGTACTTTTTCGGCTCATTGAATTCGGTCACTGAGCAACTGTCAATGCGCTTTTATTCTGATAGCTTGTAAGTATATGTATATATGTATGAATAAGCAGCAAGAGCATGTTGGCCATTTGTATTAAACGCTAAGCGCTGAGATTCCACCATGCTTGTTTACTACCATTTTTTAGCTTTTTTGCGCAAAAGTCATTCGTTGTTTTATACTCTTGCAACATGTTGTTACAGAGTATAATAGTTTTGTTCACCTAATGGTTGCTTGTATCACCTAAATTTAATCGTGATAGATATACAGTTATATATATATAAATGATCAGGATGACGAGATGAGTCGAAATCCAGTGACCCGGGTGAGTAGCAAGGGTCACTGGGGGCTAGACATTTTTTTAAAGTAAGAGTGGTTCCGCCCTCTAAATGGTTTAATATACATACCTACCAAACCGCTTAAGATATACCAACCAAGCTTGCTGGGCGTGGCACCGCCTACCTTTAGCTGAAATCCTATGTCTCAGGAACTATACGAAATATTTTAACCAAATTTGGTGTGTGAGATTACCCAAACATTCCCATTAGAAACTGCACAAGTCCAATTACCATATAAAAAAGTTTTCAAATCTCGTTTGATTCTTTCACTTTACAGTATACAAATCAAACATCAATAAGGTTATCAGAATAAAACTTTGCACAAATAGTGTCATCAAGGTATTTCATCTTACGTCCAAAAATTGTCGAAAACGCACTATAACTTGTGCCAAAAATGGGTAAAAGCAGGTCAACACTTCCCTTAGCCAACATATACCTAACATAAATATTTTCGAACCTCCGATTCACTTCAAACCGCATCTATTGGTCAATATGTAAGAAATCTTAATGAAATTCAGAAAGTATCTTTTCTGCTAATACCTGAAGGTGTTCTTTCACCTTTGTTCGTTGCAAATTGCAATAGTTTGCAATGTTCGGTTACACACGAACTTAGCCCTTCCTTACCAGTTTGTTTGTACTTTCTGCTCTTGTTTGATGCTGCTGAGAGTTTAATGTTCACACTCTTGCTCCGATACGCTGGAACCATGCTGCCTTTCGGTGACAAGGAAATGTGTCAAAGCATAGTTGGTGCTACGCACATTTATTCTTCTCTATGTATACAAGTGTATAAAACAACTCTGTATCATTAGAAATTGGGGTGGTTCAAAGGCGGGGGGTGGCACTGGGAGTTCTGATTTTCTATTATTAAACTGTTCGCTGTGCTATTGGTAGTAGCATTTCTGGCCGAAAGGTTAGTGCGTGTGTGAGTTGATTTGCCCTGAATAAAAGTATGAACTTACCACTGTAGTAACTGTTGTCGGAATATCCGTATTTGCCGGCTGTGCGCCCACCCACAGGCATTTTTTGTGCAGTATTTTGTCCACGAAACGAAACGGAGAAGCGTAGCTAAGCCAATGTAGCCAAGTGAATTTATAGATTAGAGGCGTTAGCAGACGGGTGAGCTAACGCTTATGACTGCTCTGTTTGCTAACGGTGACAGCTGACAACTGTGGGAAGAGCGTTTAGTTTCCCGCCTGATTCAGTAGTAAATAGATGTATAGTTTGTGTTGTTGTTGGTTTTGTGTTTTCTTTGTGATTGACGAGACTACGCTGACAATGTGACTTTAAGAAGTCGACAGTGTTGCGGTAGTGGAAAGCTATTTTCGCCGATGCTGAGCTGTCAAGCGTTATGTTCCCTATGGCCTTTGCAAATTTTTGCACCTCCCTCTTTTTACCGCCGTTGCTGTTTGCCACTTCCAAACGTAGTGTTAGCTGCTTAGATTCTGTTGATGCTATCCCGTGGAAACTTTCCGAAATATATGGTACTCATTGATGATGCGCCAACAATCGCTTTTATTATGCTCTTTGTGAATTGTTGTAGCCACTTCTGATGGAAATTGACTTTGCCTGTCGAAAATGGATAGAATAGACGAAAATTAATGAACTCCATGGCAGCGATGGTCATATAAAATAAAACTTGCCCATAAATTGTAGAAAAGAAGGAAAGTTTACCAATACATACACCCTAATACTCCTCATTGAAACATCAAACTGATGACCAAACTACTATTATTTACTACTATTCCTATGAATTTGCGATTTATGTAAAAAAAAAACTAACAGTTTTGGGTCGTAAGAAAACTAGATTTGGTTTGTCTATTTTGCACAGGTATGTGATTAGTGAAGGGCTGACCAAAGCTTATGAAATGTTTGTATGGTAGTATACTAGTTGAAACGTAGGTTATTATTATTTCACTTGTTAGAAAAATGTAGTTTTCAAATAGCCGTTAGAAATAAAAATAAAGGAATAAAGGTCTAAACACAAATTTTAAAGCATACGAATCATTTACTGACTACCTAAGACAATCACGAAATATATATTTGTTTATTTGAATTTATTAATAAATTATTTAACACGGTTCTACAGTAAATTGCCTTCAATTTCTGCTTTGAAAAAAAAACTAAAGAGACTTAGTCAAAAACCCTAACATGTACTTTTTTATGTTCTCATTTTGCTTTCTTTAGGAAATGCTGCATTTCATACCAAACTTCTTAGCCACCACTGTTCTCAAATAGTATGCACAATGAATAATTTCGTAATATATCCGATATAAATCTGTTTAACTTCTTTCGGACATATTGTTCGATCTGAATTCAACAAAATTCGCTAAAAATATAGTCAGGATATGCACATTCTTATATAAAAACATATTGTAAGCATCACAATTTGTGTATTTTTTTGGCGCCAATGCACTTAGTTCTGAGCGTTTTTGCGGTATTATTTAGTTGACATTTGAGTATGTATGGCTATGATGTCCTTATTAATGAATAATAAGCCTATCTACATACTTTATTATGGGATATATTTCATTCTTGATTATAGTCATTAGTTTGCCTTTCTGTTTCATCGCTGCTAATTGCTTTGTTTATTCCATTTTTTCGCTAACGCATTTTAATTCTCTATAAGGATTTTATATGTTCTGCTTTACCGCCTGTTCTATAAAGGAAAGCGTTTTCGACGCATATGTAGGTACATATGTACCTACTTTTTATACTGAAAGCTTTTAATATCTTGGTATGCGTGCACTAAAGTACTTCTACTTTTACTGCACTAATGTGGCGCATAAAATTACAAATGACTGACCACAGAAAGTTTCGCTTTGTCTGCCTTTTAGAAGTAAGATTTTTACACTTTTGTTTAATAGACTCTTGAAGAGAAAATTACGGCCAGATCTTTTATATGAATCGACTCAACTTGTCACGCTGATCACTTATTTATAGACTTTATATAGGGTCTCCGACATTTGCTTCTGGGTGTTATAAGCCTCGTGGCAAACTTAATATGTTCAGGGTATAAAAATTGATAAAAACAAAACTTGTGCGCTAATGAAATCGAGTTTTTTGGTGAAAAAAATATTGCTAATATCAAAAATTGGCTTTATGCGTGTTACATGGACACAGCGCCGGGGAAGCAACCATTTGGTTTGATAAATTCTGTAGAGGCCATATGAATGCCGAAAACATGAAAAAGTTATTTGGTTATGCCAAAGCGCTATGTAAAGCTCACAATAGACCCAAAACAACAATGAACTGATGATTCTTATCTTTTTTTGGAGCTGTTCAATTGTAATAATCGTGCGGCGGTAATTGATAAAGGAGCAGCAGATAAAATTCCAAAGAGCTCAATGAAGCACAACCCAAATTTGATTGTTGAATACTGAAAACTGAAATGGTAATGGAGGAAATGATTTCCAAAATTTATAACTGAACATAGCCAATTTAACTCTCCTTCCCGAAAGCATTATGTGTGTATCAAAGGTTTATTCACATTTCGATAAAAGACTGAGCTACTTCGCGTGGTTAAGCCATGCGTGTGCAAGTAAGCGTGTGCATATGAACTTGTCCCGAAAGATAGCACAGCGCAATTTGGCACTCAAAAAATAAATAAATAAAAGGCAGCGCTCAATTCGCAGAGCGGTAAGCTCCTTTTAAATTTTAAGTGTCAATCGTGAGTAAAATCCTTTATTATAATGCGTGCATTGTCGAAAATGAGCAAAGTGCTGACGTAAAGAATTTAATGAACGGCAATGGGCACTTTCAATGGCTGAAGGGCAATAAAAATATTAGAGAAATAGTACAGAGAAAAAACAAAAGCAAAGAAACAAGTATAAAACTATTAAGCGCCAGACAAAATAAGTTAAGAAATTGGTTAGACTGTCATTTCGATGGAAAAAATTTCGAATTGAAGACACATTTTATGGCAGGACCTCAGAACGGGTACATAGCTAAAACTCAACCATCTAGGTTAGAATGGACACCATTGGAAATTATATTTTCGTACTCGCATTTTAGCAGTTCATTTGGAATATATATGCTAAATGTCCTTGGAGAAATGCAAATAAACGTAGAAGAAAAAAATATGAAGTTTTTTAATTTTATTTTATTTGCACTTGTCTCGCAATTTTTTTTCTCATTTTGAAGTTGATCTGATTAGTGAGAAGAAGTGAATAAAAATGAGTTTATTGAGAAATTTTTGCTTACTTCCCAATTGTATGTAGTGCGTTCGCTCGTACTCGTACTTCGTAAATGAAGTCCGCAAATTGTTCGGTGTACAAAGGAAGGCATTTTTTTTTTAAATACATACATAGATATGTATGTGCAAATATTCACTGACATCAAATAAATTTATGGCCGCCATGACGACGAACGGCTGAAGCATTTTGTTCGTGTAGGTGTGTATGTATATCTGTATGTGTTTATGTAATGAGTAAAGCGTAAGGTATCCAACGGTAAGGATGCTCTACTTAAACAAAAATAATTCATTAAATTAGCGGAACTGAGAGAAGTGCAATGAGTTTTAGCACGAAGAATTCAATGACAATAAAATTACCCATACACCTTATCCCTGCATTACCCATACATAAATTGTTTTCTTTGTTTTGGCACTCTTAAACTGATTAAAATTACTAAAACCAGTGAAATGAGAGAAAACCAAATGAAAATAATAAAAACGCGAGATACTGTTTATTCTTGCCATTTTATTCAATGTTTTTTTTCGATCGAATGCAACTCTTTGTATGTATATGTATGTGTACATAAGTAGAACTTAAATTCATAATGGAAGCAGAGACAACATGCTAACTTACTCTAATCTTGCTTGAATTTGTCAGCAAATGCGTTCCAATGCGAAAAAGTTCTGCGTTTTTTAAAAATTTGCGAATGCAATAGGAAAAATTAAGGTTCAAATGTGAAATAAGTACACAAGTACATATGTATGGATAAAAGTACTAAAGCCCGTTTAAGTATGCATGCACTTTAAGAGCAAATGAGCGAAACGATATATGTATATTGTATATTATATTGTATATATTTATATGGTATATGTATATTGGGTCGTTCACTAAGTAGTTGCGTTTGATGACAACAGCTGACTTTATTGAGTATTTTCGCAGTCAACTTTACACTTAACCTCTTTACCGTTATATGTATATTTGAACAGCTGATATAGTAAGGCTTGTTTGTATAGAATTTTCTTAAATTTTTTGGAATATCCTTTGTTTTGTGCTCTACCGAAGATTAAAGTTCGAAAACAGCATTATTTTGCTGTTTTATTATCAAAAGGGTAAAAATGCAGTTCAAGCAATCCGAAAATTTTGGCAAAACTGGTTTGCAAAATTTCGTCCTGGAAGGCCTAATGAAGCCGATGTGCATAAAATGTGGTCCGTGGTCCGAATAACAACTCGGAAGATTGCTGAAAGAGTAAATTTGCTTTTTGTGTTTAAATTGCACTAAAAACCGAAATTGCTTAACTATAAGCTATAGTGATCCGTTATTGGCGGTTCCGACAAAAGAGCTGCACAGCACCGGATGGATTCCTCAAAAAAAGGGGACAGCAGTTTCTAGTTCGTGTATGTACAGCCAGATGGACATTGATAAATCGACTTAGCTCGTCACACTAATCAATTATATAATATACTCAAACCTATGTATATTATAGGGTCTCTGACATTTCCTTGTGGGTATTACAAAATTTGTAGTAACATACGTAAATACTTTTTTACGATTCCACTTCCAATTTTGGCTTGGCATCAAACTAAATAGGCTGCCGTATGTACGTAATATATTATTATTCTGCTTATTAACCTAAATTTAGATATTTTTATACCACAGTGAACACCCTAATGTATAGCACTCGTTTGCATTTGTTTCCTAAGCCAATCAAGTAAAGCAACTCGAGCACTAAGCATAATATTAAAATAACAATTTTGCGTGCAAATATAAACGCATCACTGAAAAGGCAAACTCAAGAGCATCCACTGGAAAAAATACGATTTTGAGAAAACGTACATATGTATGTGTGTAAGTATATAATCATGCATGTTTCACTCTATGCAAAATGGAATGAAACGAGCTCTCTACGCATGTAAGAATGTACATATGTATAGAAATTTGGGAGTTGAATTTAAGGATGTTTCCAATTTATGATGCCCGAAAATCGTGCCATGACTACGAGCACATTTGTTTGAATTGACATCGGACTGAGTTTTTTCTTTTAAATAACTGCACATTTGAGTGGCATACTGTAAAAGATTTACTGATTCGCGATCCATGAACATACATATTTCTGTTCCGATCGTAAAAAAACGTTCGTCAGGTCCTATGATGAACACCAAAGCTGAGTTAAGTCGAAAGGACTGTTATATGCATACATATATATGGTATATAATATACACTTTATATAAATATATATATATAATATATTAAATATATCAGTAAAAGCAAAACGTTGATAAATATATATAATGTAAATATTATAAAAAAAAATTGAGAAAGTACGAGTGTCTTTGTCAAAGAGAAAAAGTTCAACTATACAAAATTGGTTGAATAAATAAGTAAAAGCAAAAGTATTTTCTAACAATGCTTCTAGTTGCACATATGAACATCCTACGCACTTAAAAATGTGGTTTTCTCCTTAAATAATATAATCCTGTGTTTGTACGGGGCCATATTAAGCATGGCATTTGCTTTATTTGCTATTCGAATTGATCGAATTCATTTTCGAAATTGCAACGAGATGTTGATTCTATTTTTCAGTCTTAAAAATTGTACAGACATGTGTAAATTGCACAAAAGCAAGAGGCCAAAATGTCAATTAATGCAATTACTAGAATACTGGTAAGTTTTCAAGGGCAGCCGTCAAAGATGAATTATATACTCGTAATATACGAAAAATTCAATTGCATGCGCATACATCCAACCATTACATGAGATTAAGTAAATATAAATACGTGTGTACGTAATTGCATTCTGTAAAATCTTGGTTGAAATTAATATTGGGAATCTTCTCTTTGAAAAAATTCTCGCATGCTTATAAAGTTGTACGTAAAGCCTACATTAGGTTAGCACTTGTTATAAAAACAATAACTGTGTTAACAACTGGATCTATGTGAGATTAGGAAGTGATTTGCAAAAAAGCGCCACAAATCCCTTATATCCAATTAACAATTTCTCGGCATTACCACAAATCCACTTACTCACATCTTCATAAAATAGTTTACAGAAGCTGTCAAAATAATGCATCCATTCAAATACTCTGAGCAATTGTTATTGCTAGCAATAAAGAAGAGTCAAGAAGGCTCAGCAGATATTGATATTTTTCTGTAGAAAACGTGTTGATTACTAATACTGTAATTTACACAGAAAGCTATAGAAAAATGCGCTTGTAAACAGCAAAGCATAGAATAATAAAAATTTAAAATATATTATTATTTTCTGCATAATGGTATACCCCTTAATTGTACGTACCTAATTAAATTTTCATTATTTCTGCATAATACTTATTACGACATTTTTGTACCCTAAACAGTTTATATTAAGTTTGCCACGATGTTTTTACGTCCAGTAAAGTTTGCAACATTCAAGAGGAAGAGAAGTACATACATATATAAACGATAAGGCTGACGTGTTGAGTCCTTGTACGTCTCTTTGTATATACCCGAACTAGTTCTCAATTTTTGAGATATCAAGTTGAAATTTAGCACACGTCCTTTTCCCCAGAAGCTGCTTATTTGTCAGAACCGCCGCTATCGAACCACTATAGCATATAGCTGCCAAACAAACTGAACGATCAATATTGAAATAAATATATTTTTATATCCTTTTAAATTGTAAGCTACGCACCGGTAAAGGGTATTATGGTTGCGGTGCAGCCGACGTTAATGTTTTTTCTTGTTTTGGTGATTCGATCTTTATTTGTGTGTGTATATGTGTACATAAGAGTCCACAAACGTGCTTTTGTAAACTGTATATGCACTTAATTACAGGAAGCAAAAGCAGAATTTTTGCAGTTTCATTAATATTTAAGGGAATGTTTGATAAAAAAAAACAATATCAAACAAATCATATATAATAATTATTAATTATAATCATTAACTGGCAGACGCTCATGCATATTTCATATTGCCATTAAAACTATGTGTTCACTTGAATCCAGCTAGTGGTTTATAGCACTAATTACAGTGCATGCATAATTAAACTTTAAACGAAAAGTGAAAGATTGAATAGAAATGTTTTATTCAAACATACTAATCACTTTATACATACATTTATATATATATTTTATATGAATTTTTAAATCTGGCTAAAATAAGAAGAAATAATTCTTTCGAATTCAGCAAAAAAATAGCAAGTCAATGTAAAGCATGTGGTCAAATGATATGTACTAAGAACCCAGCTGCTCCATTGTCCGACATCATCCGCGGAGTTTACTATATCAAAACCGATCGCAATATTATTTTCGTTTTCGCCGATGTTGCATCAGAATTCAACGAAAAGAGATTTTCTCCACGGCAGCCAAGCACTGAAGGTTCCGATAATGAATAAGTTCGACCACAAAAACACATGGAAATTAAATGATTGCAAATAACTTCGAAACATCTTAGTTTCATTAATCTAGATTGAGAAATCGCAGAGCACCGTGACGTATGAGTGTTGCAGATACACATAATGTAAAGAGCACACGATTTTTCAATATTCAAATTAGAGAAGCATTTGTAAATTGTATAGTATATAACACTATACAAATAATATATATGTGATATAAAAGTGTTTTAGCTTTTATCACAATTCAACCTAAAATAGTCACTAACATAATTTTCCGAAAAATTATATAAATATTAATATTAATACACAAAATTGATAGTAAGTTGTAGTTTAACATATTATAACATACATATAGTTCCGTGTGAATTCAGTCCATACTTATTTGAATTTTTATTTTGTTTTCTCGAGTTAAGTCTTTTATGAGCGAAATCGCTTGCTCAAATTTGTAATTACAATGAGAGAACTCATTCAGTCAGAATAATTTAAGGGTAAATATTTGAAATTCTCTTGGCGCTATGTTATTATAACTCACACTTCACTCTTTGGTTCTTAATCGATTGTTATTGCTTTCAAAAATTTGTGTGAGAAGGTAATCAACAACAGTAAAAATACTCAACCTATATACAGTTAAGCAAAATTTGTATATTGTTAAGTCGGTTTCTAAAAAAATAGTTGTTTTTGCTTAGAGTATTTGGCGGTAAGATATCAAAGCGAGAAAATGGTTAGGAACGATGCCATCATTTGTAGTGTTGTGTCGTTAATGAGTTGACTTTTTATGCTTAGTAACGCAAAAGTTTTCCAACATTTGCGAGAAAATCCACGAAGAAAGCACCCAAGTCGTGAAAAGTAAGCAAAAGTCAAAGAAAATGCTAGCGTGCTAAGCTGTCAAAAAATATTTTCAACCACAGATGGGTGGATTATTTTTATAGTTTGTGATAATAAGTCGAAACTTTTGCCGAAAAGTAATTTTCTCTCACGCACTTCTTTTTGACGAACTTAAGAAGCCCTGTATGCATAGCAAAGTCAACAGCGTAATAATAAGTATAGTTGCGAGTTTAATATTATTACATACATTTGTATATGCATGGTTTATATGTATATATACAAGTATATATATATGTACATACTGCGTAGTGCACTTATTAAGCACCAAATTTACGCTAGAACGGTTGCAGTGGAGCACAAAGCAGCAGCATGCAAATTACTGTGAAAATGAACAGATACATCGCCAAATGCGGCCTTTGTTACCAGAATCTAATACAGTTCGTAGTTCCAAGCTCATAGCAACGTACGCCTCTCCAACACACGTCGCCGATATCATGAAAACAACACACTACAATGGTGGGTGCATCGATCCCTTGTTGACCAGTCGAAAAGTTTTGACGTACCACGTCAGTGTTTCGATTTGCGCTCAAGACATGTGTGGCTAGCCAACCAGCAAACCGGTTCAAATTTCTATGTTTGCATGTGGGTGTTGGTAAATGAAGAGCACACGCCAATTCGGTTGTTGAAAACTGATAAAAAAATAATTCAACTATTATGCTTCGAGCATTTGAATTTTGGTGTAAAAACTCCTCTTTTCAGCTAGCAACTACACATGAACAGCCAGCAGCATTACGTGTACTTATGTATGTTTGTAAGTACGTACTCACATCAACAGTGTCCAATCGACGAACAGCCTTTCATTCAACCGAGCGTTCATCCGTTCGTTCGTCGACTTTATGAGTGGGTGTCTGTTCTGTAGGGAATTCGCGGACAAACAGCGCATTTGTGTTCTGCGGTCGCTAACCGCACCGGCAAAAAGCCTTTTATTATATCGATTCAGTTCTTCCCATTTTTCTAATTTCACTAATTTTAGCATAGTGGTTGGGTTTCGCTTTTTGTTGACTTACAAGTATTTATTCAGCCTGCCTCTTCTTTGGTTTTTTGGTCGCCTTGCAGCTCTTGACATCTACTCGAATTCACCGTTCACCGTCAAAAGCTTCCCACCTTCGCTGCTATCACATTCGATCCCAACACAGAGACGTTCAATATCCATTAGCTCTATCCTTTTGCAAACTCTTTCTTTGTGTGTTTTTGTGAGTCACATCGCAATGGTGTGTGGCGAGAGATTGATTTAAGTTGTCGCCTCGGGCATCTCAATTTGAATGCCCGTCGGGTCTGCTGGGTATATGCAATGTCTATTGTAATAAATTATTAAGTTTTAATTCTATCAAAAAAATAAAGCAAATATCAATGCATTGGCTGCTATATTGTTCAGTCTTATAATAAAGATTATTGAATTGCATACTTTGATTCCGGTGGAAGGTTGTATGCTTTTAACAAATGGATTATTTACACATTCTCATCAGCCTTGCAAAAGTTGAAATGTGACATTTCTAAGTGACCTCAATGTTAATGGACTCGTATGTACACATATTTTTATATATCATACAGCTTTTTCGCTACGAAAGGTTTCCATACGAATAAGAGTTTGAAAGCAAACTTTTTCGAGCGAGGAAAGTTCTCGAAGATTTCATTTATTTTTTGGTGATATTTTTTAGTATAAACGTTTTCAATAATTTAGCTATTGGCTATAATTTGAAGCGGCAAACCTTATTTACTCTTTCATTGTCCATACTGCTTGGGGCCTAATGCGACAATTAGCAACTAAAATGAAATTTAACGCGGAAGAGAAGCTTGGCATGTGCCTCATACATAATTTGTGATAATTACTTATAGACAACAACAAGAGTGCTAGCAACTCTGTAGAACTTTTTGTATGGTTTGGTTGGTATGGTTGGTATGAATGACAATGCATTACGGCCCTGCCTTGATTAAAGTTTTAATTACTCTACCGCTGCATCCGAATAAAAAACTTCTATGAGGCATGTCAACTTTCCCAAACTGCAACTACATTCCTAAACATATTTCTATAATGATGTGAATGTTTATAAATATGTATATGGATGCACGCATACTTAGTGCGTACGATTTATGCATTCTATCTGCATTTAATCTCTGCTAGCCTTTATTGGCTTGGCACTGAATGAGTGAGTGCTGAGCCTGCGTAAAATGGGGAATGTGCTATGAAGAAGGCTGAGGATGAGTGAATATTCGTGTGTCATGCGAAGTACGCCTGTATATGTGTCGGAAACAGACACATATGCATCAGCTTACGGTAGTATCGCAGTGTGGCAATTTGTGGGCAAGCATGTAGTTGCAGGCTCGTATAGCTTACAGAGATAAGCCATCGTTATTAGTGCTACTGTTACATGAAGCCAAGGGCAAGCTCATGTATGCATGCGACGATTTATTTGCATGCACCCACGCACCTCTGCTGACTTTAAACCGAGTCAAGCTTGGAAAACATGCATACATATGAACAAAACAAAATACCGTATACATTGTATGTGAAGCAAACATGCCACTCCATTTTAGCACGCAAGCGACTTGTCAATCAAATAATATAAGCCGATGAAACAACTATCAGGATACAGACACTCATACATTATTATGAAAACAAATTTAATTTTTGCGCTCGCTGTAAAAATAAATATTTACAAAAAACTTAAATGATTTCCAAAATACATACATTGGTATATGTATGTGTATAATTTATTCATAAAGCATGCAGATATCGGATATACGTGTGGTTGTGGAATAGCTCCGAATAGTTTAACCCCATTTTGAAAAAAATGTATCGGTTCGATAGATTTGAGTGTAATCTGCTTGAAAGGGCTGTCAGAGAGCAACAACTGCCGAAAGCTCTACCAAAGGTACGGCGATTTTTACGAGAAACGTAGTTTTGTCGATTCAATACCAAAAGAGTAGAGAGTTGAAATAGAACATGTTATAAGAGTGAAAACTGCTGATAACATTGATATCATCGGCCTTAGAAACTGTGCCGTTAATTAACGAAATGAATATTCTGTTGTCATAAACTTAACAGTCAACGTATGTCTGTCATAGTCACTACGAAATGTCACAAATCTCGAATTTGTAATCAATTTCGTCTATCTTGGAAAAAGCATAAACTCTGCGATTAATTGAAAGGTGCTCCCAGTTAAACTAAACAGTTATTAAAGACATTTGTATTGAAAAAGTTTGACTGAAATCTCCCAATTGACAATTCTTAGAACTTCAATGCGTAAAAAATTCTAGTTCCTTATTTGGAAGATAACTAAAGGTTGTGGTCAAGTTTATAACCATTTTAAAAAAAATTCTCATAGCAAAATGAATTGACGCCCACATCAAAAGATTCTTAATTTGCATTTGCGTGCTATGTACCTTTGTGTGATGATCGATAATTTTTCAAGCAGGAACCTTAGAATTTATTTAACGAAGTTTTAGTTTTTGTCCATGGTCCATAGGACTCGTAGTTTTACCGAAAATCGAGATATCGTTTTAAACTTTTTTAACCACCTTACGGCCCTGATCCAAAACACCCGTAATTTATTTTTCCTTTAATTTTTTGTTTTTACTTTTTAGAGTTTTCAAATGTTTCTGCACCAGGCTTATAAAATAACGCATATTTTTGTGCAATATTAAATCATTTAAATTTTTTCCTCCATACATATTAGGCTATAAAATTGAATCTATTTTTAATATTCCATCGAGTTAGTTTTGATTGATCTAATTTGCAAGATAATAGTACATATACAGCCGTAAATATAGGCCCATCATGACACTTGCGACGTGCATACCTTGCAAGAAATGCTCTAGTTGGTTGGTTAGGAGAAACAACTAAATTTTAATAAATAAAATTTTCTACTGGAAGATATTGCCCATACAGTGACCTACGGTCGAAACTTAAATTTATAATCAGATTAAAAAAACTGGTAGTAGTATGGAGAATTATATATAAATACCTATACATTAAAAATTTTTCTCGTTGTTGCAGTCGCAGAGAGCGATAGAGAGGATAAACAACCACCAAATTCCACGAGTTTTACAAAGTTATTCTAGTTTCTAAACTATATAATTTGATTAACCATTTCGTGTTTCCCTGCAGGGCTTTTAAACCTAACCACTCACACATAGTTATGTGTGTATAAAGTTGAAGCACTTTTGGAAGCTTGCCCCCGTTAAGGCACGTACACATCTTGGCATATTGGCGCATATGGAGGAGATAAATTGCCGTTATAACAGCGAGTGGCTGAATGGACGCACGACACTCATGCTTATAGATATACATATGTGTGTAGTGCGTAGGTGTTGTGAGTGTGAGCGCTTGTTTTCGGCAACCATAAACGTTTGCTAAATATTTCAGGTATTTAATGTCGTGTCGCGGTCGAGGACTGTGTTACAACCATGGCGTATAAAGAGAAACAAACAATGCAATTAAGGTGGCGCTAACTACGCGCAGACTGCACCTTAAAATGGGATTAAATATATTTTATGTTTTTTTTAGTTGAATACATAATATTTCAATAATAATGAGTAACAATTTTAAGTCAGCTAAATAAAATTTACGAGTCATTTTATACCTGTCTTATGAACGTTTCACATAAGATTTTTTAGTGTTAAAACTTTAAAGCGTTTTCCAAACAACACACTTTTTCAAAGTCAGTTTTAAAACTACTGTAGCGATTATTTTGAAATTTTGAACACTATTTTTGTACATAATTTCCAAGCTAACACCGGAGAGTTATTTTCAAATTTGTTAATAATTTTTACTCTTCAAAGTGCTAAAAAGAATTGAAATTTCGAAAAACCTTCTCAGCTTTACAGGGGGAAACTAAGTATTATCTAATGACTAAACCCTGACCGTATTTTCCAATATTTCCTCATTAATTTTGTATACAACATTTTTCGAATGTCATATTTAAATGTTCTATTGGTTTTAATAAAGCGATTTAAACTGTGTCGCCACAAAAAGTTCACCAAAACATGCGTGTTTTCGCACGAATTAACTTTAACAATATAACATAGCATGCGGTTATAAAAATTTTTCTATAAAAAATTTAAAAATATAAGCAAATTTTTTTTGGAAAATAGTTCATCATTAAATTTAAATGGAAGTGTATGCGCACGTCCGGTGTTGGAATTGGTAGTATGACCTTCAATCCAAAATCTGTACATAAATATTAATAACGACAGCAGTATAGCTTTTGTAACTGACCAAAAACACAACACTGTTAGGCACAAACATCCGTTACTAATGGCGGAAACTCAGCTGCAAAATAACTGGAAAGTGGTTAAAATAATGGAGATAAATGAGGTGTAGGTGGAGTGAACAACCAACAGGTAATTATGCTGTATATGAAATAACAAATTGCTCCATCCACTACAAGACAAAAAGGGAGCCTTTGGAGAAACTTTTTTAGCACACAAGTATAGCGATATGTACATGTATTTTCGTTGCATATGGTAGACGAATATCAACCGAAATAATCTCCACCACTGCTAAGCGTTGTTTGTCTTTCTTAACGGTTAAAAATTTTCAAAATCTTTTTAGATATTTCAGCAGTCATGAAATCATATAGATCAGAAATAAAGAAATGTACAACTCTCGAGTAAATGGAAATTGAAAAACTTGTGAGCGTACACCAAGAGTGGGTACGTACGTTTGACAGTTGCCTGAATCGGTTAGGTTTGACGTTTAGCAACTTGAAAGACTGCAACTTCAAAAAATATAATATGTGAACGAAGAGATTTGTTACCGCCGTTCAAGATCACTAATAATATATCCAAAGTAAAAAAAGAAAAGGAAATACGAAATTTAAAGGTATTTGATTAAAGGATTTGTCTTCTGATACTTTGGCGTTTAATTCGCAAATGAAAATGATAAAAAATAAAATTGAGCTGATGTATAACAATGCAGATAGTTATACATAGCAGAAAAATTTTAATAATACCCTGATATATTATTGAAATACATACACAAAACGTTTACATTTGAGTGATTTACGGCAAGTTTTAAAACTAGAAAAATCCCTACGAAAAACTTTCTACTTATGCGCAGAATTAAACAAAAAAAATGTTTCACTTTTTCTCCAAAAGAAATTTTCCTGATGTAAAAACAGTAACTCACAGTGTGCGAATGAAATTTAAAACAATTTTTAAAACCTATAAATGTATATAGTACATATATAGATGACATTCGCACATTAGGCAATTCGAGCAGCTTCGCACGTACGGCACGCGCAAAGTAAGCCATTGTTGCACACTGAATATGGTTTCGTAAAAAATCAAACAATATACTTATGTGCAACTCGACATTTGACAGTTGTAGTTTTGTGACCGTCGTTTCATAGGTAGAGGGGTGAAAACCCAGACATGGTATAATATAGAACTGTGAATATTGTTTTTAAGTCAAACCTCCGAGTGAATTCCTATAATGCTAAAATTTTGCAAACTAATTTAACAGACATTCGCTGATCACGCATTTTAGAATAATTTTGACACCTGTGCTAGGCAGATCGGCCAAACAACTGCAAATATATGTAGTATATGTAAACACATTATAAAATTTACGGCAACAATCAATTATGATTCTCGATGATGTCACGCACTCATGCTATAATGCTTTTAAACCTATTATTTTCTTTACACACACACACACACTCTCATTCTTTGTGTGAAGCAATTTAAGGTCTGTTTGTTTAGCTAATGCAGCCGTCTTTCCATCACCAGCATTTGCAATCTCGGAAATAATTGAATAGCTTACTCAGAGCAAACGAACAATTGAAGTAAACAGTAAACGAATGTAGAAACGGAAGAAACTTTCGTTAGGAGTGACTTTGAAATTGCGGACGTACAAATAAAAATATTTCGAACAAAGAAGTGCACACATCAATCAACAAAAGCTCGTGAATGAGATAGTCAAAGAAGACGTGGCAAAATTGTCTCTCCCAGCTCAAACATAAATAAATGCAAAAGGCTCGCAGTTTCGCTAAATGGTCTAGCATCCTTTTCAGGGTAGAAGACCCCAACAAAAATCAGGAATTTCATTCGGTTAAACATGGCATTCGGCATACACACAAACTAATTCAAACGCCATACTCTACTCTACTCTACCACAATCTAACGCTTACTTGTAATGTTGCGGTCGTTGACGCCGCCAGCATTGCCGCCTCTGTCTCGACTCACTACAGTATCACTGTTAACTCCACACCCCTCGCGATTTGTCTTAAAATCTTGTGGCGCCAAAGGCTGATAAATGTCTTGTGGCGTCTTTATTGGATGGACATAGCAAGCAAACGAATCGAGCGTTCTCACGCTTCGCACGGCACGCAGTATGACATTGCGTATGAGTAATGCGTCAAAATTCGTTGCATTATGTTTTACTTCTATTTTATTTATTTCACTTCTGACTATCGCCTCAGGTATGGTTATCTTTTATTTGGCGCAATTTGTTTAGCTGATGTTCTGCTTAGCAAAAAACCTACACGCACTTTGCTCAATTACTGAGAGCCGTTCTAGACAGGGAGCGTAAAATGCCAAACACTTCCAGTATATTTAATTGTCTGTCTTCGACTGATTTGCTATTCACTCGCCACAGCAGCACAAGGATGCTGCGTAGCAAACGAACTCACGACCGAAGCGACAAACTGATGGCGCCAAAATGCCATCAGCTGGGTTTTATGAATGAAAGCTCCAATCGAGAATACGAATAATTTGCTTTGTCTGTATTGTGTGTGCTTTTACTACGAAAAGCTAATGATAGCCTGAAGTGAATTGCTGTCACAAAATTGTTTGTATGTTATACAAGGGAAGCTGGGGTTAGCGACATTTGAATTGTTTGTGTAGCTATATGCATTAACTTGTGCATATTATATAAGGATTCAAGTATATTTATATATGCGTTTGTTGTGGTCACAATGTATTATTAGAAAGTCAACAACACATTGGACCTGAGGTACTTAACTAGTCAATGAAATTTGGTAGTTGATTAAGGATTACTGCAACATGCAAGATTATCAATTGAAGAACGCTGCATTAGCGCATTTGCCACATATCGTTCGGATGAAGTTATGAATTACTATTGGAACTTAAGAGTTATCTCCTAGTTGTGCTACCAGAAGCAATAACTTCGATATCGTAATTTAGAGCATAAATTTAGGAATTTCTTCCAGTAGAGCTGTCAAGGGTCAAATTAACAGCAGATGGTATCGGTTTTAAATATATTCGATATTATTGTAGTTAAAAAGTTCCTGTTAGCGCCATCTATCTGTCAATTACACTACCCTTATGAAAACAGTTCATTGTATTGGCACTGCATTTCATAAAGTTTTAATATACGGTGAATAGGGGAAAATCAGGAGACCCTATAAAATATATAATAAAAAATTTCAAAATAAAATTCCACTAACTAAACCGATACAGATGAAAGAAATATTTTATTTAAACTAACATTCTGTTTATAAGAACTTTAAAAGACACAATACATATTTTATGTCCTTCGCCTTTTAACCAATTTAAATTAATTTGGGTCTGGCGCAGTTATAGAGTACACATAGTGTGACGTTACTTGATTTGACAGCAAATATTTAGTAACTAGCTACCAAAGGTTATGTCTTCAAGAACTTGGCGTGATGATCAAAATGTTCTGCAATGAAGGTAGAAATGAAGAAATAGCTGTGATCATAACCTTCACGTTTTTTATAGATCAATTGCAAATGGTCGTTATCAGCGGCGACACCCAACAGATTTTCAGGTAACAATTGTTTCTCTTTTAAGAAATTGTCATCCGAGCCTTGATCGACTAATATTTCCAAAGGTATACCAGCATAGTTGGTAGCTAACATAGTAGCATCCCAATCTTTCCAAGACTCTTCATTTGTACCTAAATAACCTTTGAACGCTTTTTTACCCCATGGACATTCAATTGGGTTTGATATAGGTGCAAATGCAGACACTGACTGGTACACACCTGGATTTTTCAAAGCACATATTAAAGCACCATGACCACCCATGCTGTGCCCGAAAATACCACGTTTGTTAGGTAGCACTGGCAAACTGGCATTCACTATTTCGACTAATTCGCTTGTAACGTAAGAATACATTTTGTAGTTTTTAGACCATGGCGCTTCCGTGGAGTCTACATAAAAACCGGCACCACTACCAAAATCCCAATTATCGTTCTCTCCTGGAAGGTTCAAGCCTCGGGGTGAAGTGTCTGGATTAACAACCACAATGCCATGCTTTGCTGCGGACTGCTGAAAGCCAGACTTCTGAATGAAATTTTCGTGAGTGCAGGTTAGTCCGCTGAGGAAATATAAAACAGGGCATTCCATATGGTCGTCGACAGCAAGTGGTGGCATGTAGACACCAAATTTCATTTCACAACCCAGAATTTCAGATGTATGCGAATAAACCCGCTGTTCTCCACCAAAGCATTTAACGGTCGACAACAATTTCAGCGCCATTCTGGGTCCTAAAAAATGAAGAACGTTGAATTATCAAGTGTATCTAAATGACATCAATTATCAGATTAAGAATTGACCTTCTTGTACTTTGAAAAATTTACTAAGACTGCTGTTGATGAGTCTCATTTGATTGCCGGTTAAATGAATCAAAATGAATATTGCAATGAATTTTACAAAATGTAGTGTTGCCTAAATTTAGTCTAAAAAATCTGAAAAAAAAATATAATTAAATATTTGGCTAGCTGCTGCTTTATTAATTTTGGCTAAACAATGTAACGTTGTAAAAGCTTTTAAATAAAAAATATATCCTCATATAAACAAAAACAATTTATTATAATCTAATAGTACTTAACAAATTTGTTGAATGCAACTCTGGTGTGTACATGCTGCACAATAGTCATAAAGTGTGGCATCACCTATTAACAGGTAAACAGCTGATTTTCGCGCCAACCAAAAGGTTTTACAAACAACAACAGAGAAAACTATAATAATAAGATGCTTTGGACAGGCTAATTTTATTGCATTTATCGATATTTGAATAATTTATAATATTTTCAATATGTCCGAGGATGCCAGCACTTCTTCGTTTGGTTTTAAGAAACGAAATATTAGAAAACAAGCAACCATACGTCGTAAACAAAGTAGCAGTTCAGAATCAGGTACTCAGCTATTAATTGTAATTTTATACATATTTAATGAATTTACTTATTGTATAAATTGTAGAGAAGAATAGCGATGGTGAAACTACCTCAGCAGTTGTGCGTAGTGATAATCAACGTAAACGGTCAAATCCCAATTTTCAAAGTACCAAACAATTGGTCAACAAGAGGGAACGAAAAACTGAGGCTTCCTCTGAAAGTGGGAATGAAGATGAGGATAACAAAATAAGTGTCTTTTATAAGTCGAAACGAAGTGCTTTGCCTAGTGGACCACAAGATCAAGGGGCTACTTCTATAAATGAAACAGACACAGCACAGGATCGTGATGCACAAGCTTTACATGAGAAAATGTTGAAAATTAATAAAGAACTTGAAGGCAAGGCGGATGATAAAGTCTATCGCGGTCTTAATAACTACGCACAATACTATAAAAAAGAAGGCACAGCACAAGGCAATGCCAGTTCTGGGATGGTTAGGAAAGGACCGATTCGTGCACCAGCTCATTTGCGTGCCACTGTGCGGTGGGACTATCAGCCTGATATATGTAAAGATTATAAAGAAACCGGTTATTGCGGGTTTGGCGATAGTTGTAAATTTTTGCATGATCGAAGTGACTATAAAGCTGGTTGGCAACTGGAACTCGATCATGCAGCACAGCAACGTGGTGAAGCCGAATCCGATGAGGACGATGCGAAATATGAAATACATTCAGATGAGGAGACGTTGCCGTTTAAATGTTTCATATGTCGAAATAGTTTTGAAAATCCGGTAGTGACGAAGTAAGTATAATCTCACACATATCCATGTGGGCAAAAGTTACTCCAAAATATTTTTTATTTTTAGGTGCAAACATTACTTCTGCGAAAAATGTGCTTTGGAAAATTATAAAAAGTCACAGCGGTGCATTATTTGTTCACAACAGACAAATGGCATTTTTAATCCTGCAAAGGAATTATTAGCGCGTTTTAAGAACGAATCCGAAAGTGGGAAATGCGTTTCATCTGACAGTGACTAGCCTTAAGTAGTTAATACATATATAGTTGTTAGTGTATAGAGTTGTCATTGGAAATAATATTTTTTACTTTTTTATGCTCTGTGGCAAAATAAAGCAATGATTATTAAAAGTTTTAAATGAACTTCATAGCAATAATTATTAAAACCATTTTACAATACATTTTTGCATGCATAGTAAAACCAGACAACTTAGAAGAACTCTAACTAGTTCTAACTCTAACTAGTTCTTCTAAGTTCTCTGGTAAAACCTTGCTTATCGGACAAATTAACAGAAAAACCAAATATAGAAAATATACCAGCTACGAACTACTAATACCAAGGTATCGACAGGTATCGTCTTGGCTGAATATACTTGTAAGTACCTAAGAGGTTTTCCTTTGTTTTAATACTATTAAATAGCAATAATCTTTAACTCACATGAACGTATCTATACACATATTATATGTTTTATGTTTAAGCGTACATATTCTAATGCACTCGGGCTGAATATCCCACCTTTTATTGAATTTAAAAGCGAATACACCTTACCTTATTTTTTTTTTTATATCTTCCTGAAATTGAATATGAAAGCCATGACAGAAATTATTTTTTTTTTGTATTCTCCACAAAACTAAATATCTTGAGTAAAATGCAATGCCAATCCTCTAGGTCAGGGTTGTTGCCACATATATAACATTTATATACATATGTACATGTAGTAGAGTTTCAAATGTACATAGCCATGTATATGTGTTACATCAGGTCAGAGCAATACTGATAGGAAGCAGCATGAAGCTTGCACGTATTGCAAACATTCGAAGTAGACAAATAGACAGATGCCAAGTCAAATAAGCGATTCCGGCACACAAGCAGCAAAAAGAGAAGTCAAAAAAGCCAATATTGGATATTAGGTTGTAAGGCAATAACGAAGAATAGCAGTTTCTGTTATCGATACGCAACATGCGTACACACATGTACATAGTACATACACGCACACCCAATGAAATTCTATAAGTTCGTTGCATTGATAAAGCGTATTTCTGTGCGATGGCAAGTTGATAGCTGTGAGGCACATCCTTTATGCTTACGTTCCAAAACAGCATAGGCGATGACACTCGATGGAACAGCAACGAAATCTATGCATGTGAATATAAAGTGTGACCTCCAAAGATGTATGACGTAAATTGCGCTTTTTATACCCTGAACAGTGTATGTTAAGTTTGCCACGAAGTTTGTAACGTCCAGAAAGAAACGTCGGCAACTCTATAAAGTATATATACATACATATTTATATAAAATGTCAGATTCGATTTAGTCATGTCCGCCTGTGTGTCTGTCTCAGGGTTGCGAATTTTTAATTCAAAAATTTTAGATTCAAAATTTAATTTTTATTTCGTAATCCCGATGTTGGGATTTCATTAAAAAATGAAAATTAAACTTACCGACCGATGAAAATCAAATTCTTGTATAAAAACTTTTTCTATTTGTGAAGGGTATTCTCGCTTCAATGCAACCGCCGTTAACGTTTTTTCTTATTTTTGTTGTCTTATGCTAAACAAACTAAACACAATTTTTGGGTGACACTAGTCTGCGCTTTATCGATATTAATGGCATCCATATCTACAAATTGTAAATCTCGCTTGAATCTATATTCTACCAATACATTTCTAATGATGTACGGTCCATTAGCAATATATGTATAGCATTAGTGTTTTAAGTAAAAATGAATTTAGTAAAAATGAATTTACTACTATTTTTCGTCAGTTAGTTACATCATTCTTATTAAAAAATCGAATCAATGTTTAAGCGTTGTTGCGGAAACCTGTCAACCTGTGACTTTGTGCGTCAGCGTTTGATTGGCTGTTTGTTAAGCTAGAGCGCCTAAAACCTTTAAATGATATCGACGGATAAGTATGTGTTACGTTGTTGTGCTGCAAACTTCTGTGTATTTGCTACTATTCCAGTGTGATAATATACAATATTTATAGTTTTTTGGTAAACATATGCAAAAGAATTGATGAATATTGTTTTAGTGTTTTCGATTCGGCCGATCTTGGCAGGTGTAGAATCGCACAAACAACCGGTATAAGCGCAAAAGACTGGCTATAATACAGCCAATGAGATATCCACATACGTTATCAAAGCGCTTAAATATTCTTTTTGAATCTAATATTTAAGATAATTAAATGCAAATTATTGCTGTTTATGCCAAAACCGTTATTGATCCATATCTTCAAACAAACTGAAGCAATCGATAGATTTTGGCTTAACTTAAAACTTACCGATCCAAACAGGATTAGAGCGCCGCAATTACAGCCCTTGCCGGATAAAATCCGTATTAATTCCGAAAGACAGAACCGGCTGTTGTGAGAATTGGATACATTTTGGCTCACTATGTCCACTTTCAAATTTTCTTTACAATTATTGGTTTCATTAAGACGCTGCGCCATGCCACCCTGTGCATCAGTTTAGTTTATGCAATAAAAATTTGGTTATTAGGAAGAGTTACCATTTACTGACCACCCAGATCAAGCTTTGGTTCCTCCTGACTTCTTTTTAGATGTTCATTTGAAAGTCAAATACAATAGTTATACCACTCACTCTAGTAAATAAAATCATGCAGAATTTATTTCCGTGTTGGTACGTGTAATCTGTAATCTGTGATATTTTAAGCATATTTTCTTGTTATAACTATTGTTAATGTTTATTTGTGCTTTCGTTTACTAAATTAGTAAACTTTTTTTGATTATCCACCGGTCCTTATCCGTATATTTATGTATATGTACCTACAAACAACAAACAAGGAAATTGGTTAAATATGTAATAAACAGCGCACTTTGCTTCCAATCTTTGTATACTTAAGAAAAGTCGCCAGACCAACGAAAAGAAAAGAAGGAAATCAACTGAAAATGGGACATTAGCCAAATTGTTGTGTGCAAACTTTGTCGCAAAACTCATTCAACGCCACAACACTATGTAATAACGACATTTTCCACAACTACAAAGACAAAACACTTAAACAAACTTAACGAAAAGCAACAACACGATTTGAACTCAGTCTGTGAAACATAAAAACAGTTTACAAAGCAGAGAAAGCCGCCAGCAAGCAATGAGCAATAGGATTAAGCCCAACAATGCGGTAAAAATATTTATATCAAAAATGTCAAAAGCGAAGAGAAGTCAGTGTGACAGAACATTGCCGCCAACAACGCCCGCCACCAACGCCGCCATTAGCGCCGCAGTCGTTTATAAGTGGACGACGTAGGGTGCTTCAAGTTGTGTTGGTTGTCTGCGGCAGCAACTTCGTGCAACAAATTGCGCTTGTGTACTCGTGCTGTTATTATTATTGCAGCTGCAACACCGTAAGTCCCGGTTATTGTTTGCCGTTGCTGCTGCCGTTGCCTTCTCCGGTGGGAATCAAAAGTCAGTCACGCGGTTGTTTAGCTGTTTCGTTATTGTTATAGTTGCTTTGCTTCGTTTGTTGTAGTTGTTATAAAATTCGTTTCTCATACACTTGTTGTTTGTGTCATTTGGTTTGGCCCATATTCGTATATACCTAATACCCATGAACCCAAATCTGAAGTGTTATACGTACTCTCCCCTTCGGCTCTCTGAGGCTCCAGTTGTCAGTTCGCGTGTCGTTCCATCCAACCGTTCACAGGGCACAGGGTTTTTCATATTTTTGTTTTTTGACACTGTTTTTCTCTGCTTTCCGGTGTGGTTGGCTTTTGTAAAACAAAGACAAACACAAGAACAAAGAAAGAATTTGCATGACATAAAATTCATGTTTTGGCTTTGCGTCCGTTTGCTTCATCCGCTGTTTGGCCGGTCTGTGTTTAAAATTTTTCGGGAGGCGAAACCATGTGGGCGGATAGCACTTTTTAGTGCTCGACTCGCTCGCTGCTTGAGTTGGAGAACTTTTCGGAACAATTCAATGCACCAATTTAAACTTTTTTGTTGACCTTTGTTGTCATAAATTGAAACCTGTACATAACAAAAACAAATTAACCTTGCATCATATAACCAAAGTGCTAAATAACAACAACTAGATGTAGTTTCATATCGTTTAAGAAATTGTAACGTCACTCAATTTATAAATTTTTGGTGTATTTCATTTGACTAATATCCTGAACGTATTTTAAAAGTGTAACTATCCAAACTAACCTAAATAAGTACTTACTGACTGTACTGGTCAAGCTGATAGAAAAATTCTAATCCTAGTAAGCGCTATCGATGCATATTGCTCTTAAGGGGGTTCAATCACTTGCAAGTCAGAAGAAATACCATTTTTTGTGAAACAAGTTGTCTTACGTTGAGCAAGATTTTGCTGCTTAATCTCCAATCTTAAAACCAATAAAATATATTATGATAAAGATGAAAATCGAAGTGCTGGTCAAAATTTTGATTTTTGACTAAATAGCGGCATAAAAAAATGTTTTTTTTTTCTTGAAAAGCGTTACGCTTGAGCGTGGCTCTTATTCCTTCGAAAAATATCTGACGAATCTATTTCGAAGTAATTTTACTCACCGACTCTGAAAACAGCGTTTCGAGAAAAACGCGTTTAAATTTTTGAGCTCCGATTACACCAAGTTATAAAAAATCTTACAAATACGCTCACATCTCCGAAACTATTTGTCATTGTAATGTGTAACTAATTTTGTCGTAATATGTTTAATAATAAAAGAACTGTAAATGTCACGAATATTAATTGTGTTTAGTATTTCATAAACGAGAACTTTCAGCTTTGCTAATAACAACAATTACCACGGAACCTATGACATCCGATGCAATAAAGACTCTAATTTTAGAAAACAAGCAAACACAATAATAACAACTTCGTTCGGTAAACCTTTTACACGAAATTGAGCAAGTAAATAACAGTATTTAACTTCCGTTCAACGCAAGCCACAAATTCTGCCAAGCCAAGTGTCAAAATGCCTGGCAGACCAAAGCCGAGCTATACTTATGCACAGTCAATCTGGCACAATAATAACAATAACGATAATTTACAAACGTTACAATAAAAACAACACACTTGTATCGTATTGTTGTCTTGCGGATGGACTTAATGATAATTGACACAATAAACGACAAGTTGATCCTTTGCTGTCAAATACGGAAAAGTGTGAAATAAGTGTAAGGAACCGTTCAGGCGAGTGTGTTTGTTGTGGGCAGTCACAGTTGGGTGTTGGCTAGGCACTGACTGTCTCCGAATAGAATGGTTGAGGGCGCTGAGCTCACAAAGCGTGCTGCTTTAACTGCAAAGTTCTGGACTTTCGTCGTGCAAATAAATTGAATTCAGGTGAATTTGCTAGAATTTTTTCGATGAAAAAATTGAAAGTTTGGAGCGTCTTAATGCACTGTGTAGAAATGTTGGACATACCAAGCAGCTGCTGTTGATGTGTTAAATTTTCCAAATGGTAACCAAAATTACGACTTTTCAGTTGCTGTTTAAACGTTGAGAAAATGTGTCCTTTTCGGTAAAATATTTGAGAAAAATATATGATGGAAACGCTTGTAAGTTATTACCCCCATGAAAGAAATTAAGATTTCAGTTTGCTTGCAAATAAGAGCTGTGTTCAAAAGTCCAAAAAGTAAACATTTGGTTATGAAGTGAGCTTTGTTATGGATGCGCGGTTTGTTTTTATCTGTGGTGCCTTGTATTAAGCATGGCGAAATTTCTCTTATGCTTAAGGCATTTTTTCTGCTTAAGATTTCGGAATATGTTATACAAAATTTTGGCCAATTATGTGCTAACAGGCTCAGTCAACTATTTATGGTCTTTATAGCAGATAACGTATTGCCGCTCTAAAAGAGATTAGTTTAGTAATACAATAGTTACTTTAATTCGTGTAAAACTTCAGTTGGACGTAGCCTTAAATACTGCTGCTATTGCTGCATGCCATACACCATTCCATTCCACAACAGGCAAAGGCATTTGCTGGCAACATCTGATTTCGTAATAAATCGCTTTAATATTCGCTCTTTATTTTTTCGCTTTTACTCTCTTCCTTTGTGTCGCCCTTGAGGCCATTTACTATCCGCCGCATTATCCGATGAACTATTCATAATTCGAAATGCCCAAAGTGGCGTACCAGCAACCTCAAGCACATTGTAATCGTCCCCGTCCGACTATCGAGCGGCACATCAAAATGCCCCAAAGCAAACAATTCTTAAATCTATGAGCTTGCATCCAACACACATCTTTGTTTGTGCAGGGAATATGCGCCTAACGGATGTGGGCGAATTGAACTGTCGTTATACTGCCATTGTACTGGTGTGGTGAATTGAGCGGTGTGGTCTTTGGTGCGAATCCTTTCCGACTGCTCTGCATGACCGCGTTCTTTGTGTGCCCTAATCCAATATGGAAATATTTCTCTTTCTCAGTTGGGCTTCTTTCGTTTGCGTTGGTTTTTCTTTCATCACTCGTCTGCAGCTTCACGATGTGCACCCGCTGCGCTGCCAGCAATATGCAGCGCGCCAACAATGGGAAAAAGCAAGAGGCAAATACACATACATATATGATACTATATACATATATATATATATTTGTTGTATGAAGAGCAATTGTTCGCCCGGCTATAGATTTGACTTTTTGTTTGGCCATAAAAATCATTGTTCTCCATTGTGTACGCCTTGTGCTTCCCCTTGCGCACCGACACCCATCTCTGGCACGTTTTCCTTCGTGCGGCCAACTTGGGTTGCCCTAAAGAGCCGCCAAAATGGGAGGCGCGCGCTTGAACGTCCAATTTAGCATTTACCATATACCATTTAACCATTTTACGATTTACGATAAGATTGGTATGCACAAATCGCACTGTTCTGCACATTGGCAACACTTACAGGCAATAAAGTGCACTTTTGAATTTTAAATATGCCTTTTGTGTGTTGGACGTACGTGCGTGTTTGTGTAATGCGCTGCTGGGCGTTTTGGCGGTCCAGCTATTAACCGTCCGTATGTTGTTGTTTCTGAAGTACCGTTCGCATGTACAGCGAAGCGGGCGTTGCCGTTCACGGCGAGCCATAAACCCTACTCGCTTATTGAATTTATTATTGAATGTGTATAAAAGGCGTTTAAATGTCCACCGACCGGCCACGCTGAGGGGGAATACGGATATATATTTTGTTTTAACGCTTGTTTGGACTTTACTTATTCATCGGTCTTGTCTACATCTATATCGCACTTTAACCATTTCCAGGTGACTACATGATAATTAAGTTATGTCTTTAGACCGATTGAATTTTTTTAAGGACTCAATGAAGTACTATTGTCTCTAACTCAATACAAAGTATACGAATTCCGCCTGCGGTGATTTCCTAATGACTTAATTAAAAAAAAGAGAGAAGACAAGAAATGAAGTAGCAGATTAGAAAAAGGAGAAGTGTAAGCTGGTTCGCCATACAGCACATAATTCGCCTGTCCAGAAATCACTCAACTCATTTATTTATGTAGATCGAAGCCTTGATCCACAAAAACAAATAAGACGAAATGTTCCAGTGAGTGTGCACAGGCGGTGATTATCATTTTACTGCAATACTACACCAAGCCGATGGTCTTTTACCTTCAATTCGACTTTATCATTTTCAATTTCGCCTCAAGTTCACATCTCCTCCGTATTCATTCTAGAGTATCGCCTGTGCACTGTTTCTGAAGGCTGAACCATGCCAATGTCTTTGTAAGGTTTGTAGTTCACAATGACGGCGCAAAGAGCTTCTTCGATTTCACTTGTGCTCCACAGTGTACACGCAATACAGATGTGAAAGTTATATTGGGGACAGAATGGTGGATGTGAAACTGCTGAAAATCAGTTTCAGTGCTATGGAATAAACAGGCGTGTGCCTCCTTAAACTTGTATGAATTTGCGGCAGCTGTTAGTTGCAGCCTTGAACTTCTCCTTCATCCTGAAAGGCAGCCTGTGGTCGCCTAAGTAGGCGCTTATTCAATTGCTATGTGTATGATGCGTTGAAACATGAGATTGTGATATTGAACCCAAGCATCTCAGTTCATCTGCTTAGCCAAAATAGGGTAAGTAAATTCTTGTATTATGATCCTGTGCTTGCGATTTAATGCTTTGGTATTGCATGCAGCAGAAGCTACCGGCTTTTTAACCACCCTTCTCACATATTGATCTCAGTGCGGCTTTACTTAAATTATTTATATATCCAGATGACAGCTTTATCATTTCGTAAGTGTTGTCTTCGGCAACTGTTCTTGCGAATTCCGCATTGTGTCAATCGATTCATGCTTGAATTGAAATTCCATTTTTTTCGTGCTTGTTTGTCAGGTGGACGGCGCAAGGAGACCAGGAAACATACCAGTCTGCCTTGATTCGATTGCTTTTGTAGAACACTTTAAGTAAACGCATTGTTGATGTCTTTTGAATGTCTGCATTGGTAACTTGGTTAATGACAGTTATTCCAAACAATATGCCTATTGGCATGTCATGCAACACACCCCATATCCGTCAGTACAGATTTACCGAAACAATTCAGCGTTGGTCGGGAACAAAAAATAATAAAAGCATAAATAAGAAAAATGAAAAATGAAAAACCCGACTTGCTCAGTGAAGCGTAAATCCAACCAGCGTGCTGCCTTAAAAGATTTGGCCACGTGCTGCAAATCAACTGTAAAACACCACAGGTGGTTAAGCGACGAAAATCCATCGGCGAAATAATTTCAAAAACAAAAGAAACAGAAAAAATACAATATATTTTCATTTGAAATTCAAGTGAAATCCATGGCAGCTCTTTTCGATATTTGCAGTGTTGTCTCTGTTATATATTTTTATCGTGTTGTGAACATTTTCATTGTATATCTGTTAGATTTTTCTTTTCTAACATTTGATATTTGATGTTATACGTCTAGTAGAATGTTTTAAAGCGATTAAATGTAAGTTAAGACGCGTATTTTTAAGTCTCTGGAATTAAATATTACAATAAACCAGGGAGCTATGGTATAGACATTATATAATATTTATAAAAATTATCGTTGTGAAGGGCAGAGTCGATTTACCAATGCGAACTAGTCTCTCAGTTTTTAAGACATCAATTTGAAATTTTGCACATGCTCTTTTCTCCCCAAGAAGTCGTCGATACTGGACCACTAAAGCATATACTAACTGCTATACAAACTGAATGATTCAAATCCAGTCCTTGTATGGAAATATTTTTTATTGAACAAGATATCTTCACGAATTTATGAATAGATTATTTCTAATGCAACGCTACAATCTCCAAATATATTGATAAGGTCGGATCACTGTAGGAAATAGCTGTGATACAAACTGAGCGAGCAAAAGCAGGATAACGATTTTTTTATATCATTTATGCTATAAGAAGTGCAGTTGTGAAGGGTATTATAGCTTCGGTACAGCCGAAGTTAAATTTTGTCTTGTTTTTAGTTTTTTGCGAAGATCGTAATTGAAGGTGGGAATATAGGTATTAAACGTTAATAATAAATGAGTTAATTATTTTAAGGAAATTAATGGAACATTAGTACAAATGACTATAATGTCTCAAAGGAAATATTCACTTCAAAATTAATCCGTTTTATACAAGATTTTTAGTACCAAGTTTTTTAGTTCCTCTTTGCAATATTAACTTTTCGCTTCTATTGGATCCAAACTAATGACCAATGGAGAGCCCGTTAGCCTTGATATGGTATAATTAGGTACCTATAACATATAGTTATTCGGCTCGTAACACACCTTCTATTGAACTAACATATTAATCGTTCAGGATTCAGGACATCAGTTTAGTGAGAACAAAACTATAAATGTTATTATTATAAATTTTAAATTATAAATATCTTATTTTTAACACAAGTTTTCTAGCGCACAACAACATTTACGCTTTGGTTTGTTTTCTTTTTTTTCTCGCCACCTGCCGCAACGCTTCATTAGTGCTGGCTAATGGAATAAAGTCTGATAAAGTAAGGCATTTCATATGCGAAGTTATGTGTATGGCAATTGTGGGGCTCATTTTTGCACCAGCTTGGCGCACTTATTGCCGCTAACGCTAACACAGTACCGTATTGTGCGAAAACACCATAAAATATTACAACGACTCACTTGCCGCATAACATTTGCAATGACCAAAGTAGCCATGAAGTCAAGCTACTTAACGTGCGCCATTGTTGCATGAGTTGCATGCATTTGGCGTCCAGTTGCATTATGCGTGAAACAGTAGCAGACACACAAACAAACACAGGCGCAGGAAGTAAGCTGCTTTCACGCGCATTCCAGTTGCACCTAAAGCTGCCATTACGCTACATTTGCGCATTTCCTCACTGCATTTTTTTAACACACCTCGCCCTCGCCCTGATCTGCTGTCACCATAAACATCTCTACTTTCCTTGACTGCCGCTTATTACGTTCGCCTTTATCGCCCACTTGCCACTTACTTTATTAACCCGTTGGCGACTTAGACAAGAATTGAGCACACGTGTATATCGAGCGCACATTTTTTATGCAATTTTGTATTTGCAGCACACACACACACACATCATGTATTGATGGCCGATGGCGCGAGCGAGCCGCTGTGGTAATCCAAGCATTTGTGGCGAAAAGTAAACTTTGGCAATTTTAAAAAGTTACGTACATCTTCCTTACCACTTTATTGTTCTCTTTGCGTCTCTTCTTCTTCTCGATTTGACTGAAACCACATACTTGCATACACTTTCTCATCTTCAAATTTCCATCGTCTCGCTTGGCGTGTTCTGTTGACATCGTGACGCCGATATTTGCGAGTCCACGTAAACTTCATTTAGGTGTTGCAGTTGCAGAAAAGTTTCGAGTTTCTTTACACGAAAATAATGCTTCGAAAAATTATTCTTGGTCAACAAAGCGCCAATGCCTTCGAAAGTTTATCGCTTTTCTCTTTTTCTTTCCATATTCATGTATTACCTTGGTTTGCTTACTGTTGTTGAACCCCTTTTATTTCCTACTTGCTTCTCGTATTTTTTAACCTCCTGCCTCTTCATTTGCTGTATGTTTTTGGGTGTGTGCGTGTGTGTGTATAATTTATGGAAGTTCTTGTCGCGTTTGCCGCCTTGATTGTGTTGTCTATTGTTGGACGCCTGTACGCCGGTTCGGCTTTGTTGTTTGTTCACGGAAACGGAAATGGCATAAGTTGTTCAAGGAAGTTTTGCCTCTTTCATTCTGCGGATGTGCGCCTTCGCCCATACAAACACATCGCACATAATCATATATTGTCGTAAATGCAATGGCGTGGCCTCACATATGCACTAAATAATTTAGACAATGGACTTGGGATGCGCTTCCAGTTGCATGAATATGAGTTATAGCGAATGGGATAAACCAAGCGAATTTGTTGCATAATAAGAGCCGCGCGGCGCTTAGTATAGCCTTGAACTTATTATGGTCTCTTGCCTTTAAACCTAAAACGCTTTTATTATCTTCAGCTGTATTTTTGTATGTTTTGTCTGTGCCAGCGATAACTTAAGTATAAATTGAGATATCTTGATGAAACTTGTATGTTCCTTGACGCACAAGAGAGGTTGGTATTGCAGATGAGCGTAATCCGATCACTGCCGCGCCCACAAAACACCAATAAAGAAAATCTATATAAGATGCCGAACTGTAATTTGGTGCAGGGAATCACGGTAATAAGGGACAAGTATTGGCTGAACTATTTAGCTCCGCCCTCTAAATGGTTTAACGTACACAGCTTCCAAACCGCTGAAGATAATTCAATCAAATTTGCTGGGAGGAAGTCTTTTTAACACTTTTTCATGCGCTGTGAAAATGAATGTAAATCAGATAATAACCACGCCTACTCCCATATAACGGTTATGTTGAAAACTACTAAAAGTGCGATAACTCACTAAATTAATGCGCCATAAGCAATAAATTTCACAAGCAAGATGTTAGAGAAGAGCTTTATAGGAGGAGGTGTAAAAATTGGAAAATGGGCGTGGTATCACCAACGTTTAGTTGAAATCCTTTAACTCAGTAACTATCGAACTTATTTTAACCAAATTTGGTATGTGAATTTAATCAGCCATTCCTATCACACACTGTGAAAATAAGCGAAATCGTACACCGGCTATAAAACTATGCAGCTAAAAGCATCAAATATCCATGCTGTCAGTTTATATAAGGAATTATTTTTCATTTTTCAGTTTGAAGTGTTTTAAAAGCGTCTTTTTTTTAGTTTTTAAAACTATATTTGTTTATTATTTATGCCAATTTTTGTTTACCTAGCCTTCACTGTCGGGGAATGTTAAAGCGACGAATTTCGATTAAAATTCCTTGAATTTTCCTCTGCTCCATCTGATTTTTAGCTTTATTGAATTGAATCTCTACCACAACTCGATGTGAAATTCTACATACAGACACACACATTCGTATATTTGTGATTGGCGGAGGGCCACGCGTAACGTAAATGCCTCTCTGACTCGCTTGAATGCATTTGGGCTTGCAATGCAGCGTGCGGCTGACACCAACACAGTCATGAGAAAACTATCAACGTAATCTGCGTGTGGCGTAATTGAAAAACTAACGGGTTTTCTGCGGACCAAGTTGAGCGCCACAGTTCAAATTCTAATATTTTTTAAAAGCGACACCAGTGATGGTGGTCAGGCTTGGTGGAGTCCTAAAAAATTGTGTGAAATTGCAAAAATATGATGACACTTTTGTGATTATTTGTGTGTGTGTGTCTGCGTCATGCGACATGCAAACAATGGCAACACTAACAAAATTATTGTGGTTTTTATATTTACTTTTTTGTGTGATTGCCAAACTGTGTTTGCTTGTTGTGGGGGGGAGGGGAGGTAGGTGCTTGGTATAGAATTGAGGCTGTTGGCGTTTGTAAAAACTTCATTTGCACAAGTTGCACGCAGCAATAACGGTGAACGCACGTCGATGAAATAAGAAAAGGCCAGCAAACAATAATTTACGAGCCAATCGTTGCATGCGAAAACCAGCGTCGCCACCACCAGTGTGCCTGTGTGTGTGTGTGTAGGGGGCGAGGGAGCGTTGGCATGGTGGTCCTGTTGATGAATGTCGTTATCAGCAATTGCCAAATGATGACCATTCAACAAAAGTGGCGTCGTTCGCTTTTCGCCAACTGCAAATGTTAGAGTTTCGTATAAAGTTTCAGCAATTCAATTAGGGTAAGATATATTCATTGATTTGCTTTACTGTTATTTCTTTTCATAATTAAAAAAAAAATAATAAAATAAAACTTTGTATGGTTTATTTTTGTATTTTTAGTTATTTTTTTCATAACTGCTGGAAGTCATAAAAGTTGGTTATTCGTTGGCTTCACTGATGGCGGGAATGCGATCGATTGGCTATTGGATGTCTATTTTGTTGCATCTTAATATATTTATTGGTGCATGATTTGTGTACTGGAAAGTGAAAGAATCATATGGAATTTAAAATTGTACTATATGATATGTGACGTAGACGTGGTTGTAGTCCGGTTGCGCCCATTTTCACAATGTAATACAGGATCGTCAGAATAATGTTATGTACCGAGTTTGGTTAAATAGATCCGGAGATATGTGATTTTGACCACTGCTCCTATTAAGCCCTCCTTTATCATGCTGGGTGTAAAATTTAATGTTCCTGGCGTATTTAGTTATTGATTTATCGCGCTTTTAGTAGCTTTTAACAAAACCGTTATATGGGGAGAGGACGGGGTTATAATCCGATTTCATCCATTTTCACACTGTCGGTAGGGGCTCTTAAAGAATGTGTGCTAAGCGAATTTAGTTATTTAAGCGTTAGTGGTTCAGGAGATACGTATGTGGGCGGGGCAGTGGTCCGTTTTGAGTAAAAAAATATTAAAATTTGTGCGTAGTGGTGTTATTCACATTTTACAAATGGTTTTGTATGAAAAGCTCTAGAAAAGCTTATAGAGATACAAGACATTACTTTAATATGTGGTTTTTTTTTTACCAGAAAAGAATTGTTTTAATAAAATTATTTAAAACGAGTTTTAGTCAGTATCGACTACAAAATAAAGTAAAACACACAAAAAAAATGTAAACTTCGCTTGAACCGAAATTATAAAACTCTTCACAGATGCATTTCTTACAGCATTAAGGGGTATAAAAAGATCTTCATCATGATTTTGGTAAGTCAATTGGTATGGTAGCTATATGCTATTGTCGACGACTCCGACAAATGAGCAGCTGGGTCTCTGGGAAAGCCTATATACAGACGGACAGGCGGACATGGCTAAGTCGACTCAGCTCGCCATACTGATCATTTATCTACTTAGATTATTTCTAAGATCTCTAAAGACGTCGGGGTGTAACAACCTTTGTGGCAAACTTAACATACACTATTTTTGCACAAAATGTCAAACTCTTTAAAACACTAAAAGTACTAATTAAAGTACTAATTATTTGTGGTTCTCTAGACTCTCGATTACTAGCGCCATTCGATATAAGTAAAAAATTCTTTTTGTAGGAAACCAGAAGTAAATTTCATCCATTAGTATCCATTAATTGCCAGAAAATCTAATTTGCGAGTAAAATCTGTAAACGGCTTTAATTAATCTAATCGCAAGCAATTTTCGCTCTTTCACGCACATTTTCTTAGCTGCGCACACAAGCACACACTTAGGGTGGCGGTCAAGTGCGAATTAAGGTAAAGCACAACGGCATTTCGCGCAGAAACTTTCGCATGTTGAAAGTTAAATCAGCCACACGCGCACGAAAAGCTCAACGGCATTCGCTGCATACGAATTGCAATGGAAAATGTTTAGGTCCACATTTTTCGCCGAAGCACAATGGAGGTTCCAACATCCCAGCTATTCACTATGCCAAAGCAGCAAGCCAAAGCAGTGTGAGTCGTTGACGGTGTGACAGAAAAAAATTCAATCAATTCGCACGTGACATGATTACTTTACATTTAAATTGACGTACCGTGGCCCGCATTTTTTTTTTACAAACGACGCGGTAGCGCTAGAATAAACCCGAGAATACACATAAATATCTTTATTAGTCCATGGAAATCGCCTCACCGCCATTAAGTACCATTGCATCAGTAATCTGATTGGCGTAAAAAGCGGCGAGAGCTTACGTTGTTGGAAAAAGTTTCTATTTTGCATTGAGCTTTTATAGAGTTGCGGAAATTTTCCACATTAAATCAATTGAATTGGGAATTTACGGTTCTGCAAATAATTTTATACATGCCTGAGGGCGTTGAAAACTTTAGCCTTCCATTTGCCTGACTGCAACCACAGCAACGAATTATAGCTCCTACAAAAGGATGGTTCCAAAAAGTAAACTCTTCTTGCCAGTACTTGTAGTACCCTTGGTTTTGGGAGAAATCAGAAGAACTTGCCACGTTTCTGCTTTTCCTCACGAAATTAACTGAAGCCGATTCAAAATAAAAGAGGCTTATCGGCTTGTCAAGGTCGAGCTGCTGACGAATTCAAAAAATTATCAAAATCAACTTCATACTAATTCAACTGTGCTTTTTCTTTATTACTAGAATAGTATTCTTTTTTTAATCTATATTTTTAAATGCTTTCAAAAATATTCATCCGCAAGACTGGTTCTAAAATTTCAATTTTGTTGAGAATTTTAGTAGGATTTGTGAATAAGCTCGAGCTTGCTCTAGCTATATAGAATATTTTTGCGAATTAAATTTCCGATCGATATAAGGTAAGAAAAAAATTTTCCAAAAACTTTTAACTTTAACTGGATTTGGCAAGCCTAAGATGTCGCCCGAAAAATTTTTTTTTTCTTGAAAATATTTTTTTTTTAACAAATTTATTTAGTGAGTTATCGCACTTTTATTACTTTTCAATATAACTGTTAAAATGGGGTGTGGGCGTGGTTATCATCTGATTTCTCCCATAGTAAGTGATGCTAAAAATATTTAGTCTAAATAATTTTGTTTGAAATTACATTATGTCAATTAGTGCCGGGTCACGCTTAATTTTGAAAAATATTAAAACTACAAATAGAAATTTCTACGATTTTCTGCGATTCCCTGTATAAAATTACAGTTTATTATCTTAATTTGTAGTCTTTTTAGTTTTTCACTTAACAATGTTTTTGGGCTTGGCAATGGTGGCAACTTTCTTATAGTGTCAGAGAACACCTGTATTAAGTTTCGTCAATATACCTTAGTTTTTGCTCAAGTAATCGCTTGCACAGAATAGGCGGATAGATAATCACGCGGAATTCAACTCGTTTTACAATCCTCATAAATTTGATATACATATATAATTTTTTACCAATGTATATCGATTAGTTTTAGGTATTAAAAGCTAGAGTTAGGTGAACAAAACTATTATACTCTATTGCCACAAGTTGTGAGGGTATAAAAATAAAGAAAAAGACAATGCACGGGTAAGCGTCTGCCAAAGGAAAAGCATCATATGAGTAGTTCATGTTGTTATACCGTAATACACTTACTCGAATATAACTGTAAATAACACACATACACCTGTGTTTGCCGTTTTATAAATTTATGAAAATTTAGAGGCGAGACGAAAATCGATTAAACCAGCAATTCAGCGTGTCTAGCGGAAAGTCTTTCTAAATGGCGCTGGAAGCGCAAAAATTAGGCAGAGCGCATTGTAAACGAAGGCAAAAAGTGAGATTGGCGGCGAACTTTCAAAACTGTTTGCATCAGCGAGGCGCAAAACTCTACAGTGGTTATGTACACACACAGATATGGTACTTACATACTTGCGGTATGCACATAAACATACATATATACATCTCGGCGATGGGAGTAACTAAAGCAAAGCTAAATTTTCCATATTGTCTGCAACTTGCTGGCTCCTTAGCTTTTTGTTTGCTTGCAATAAGAAGTTCATAAAATAAAAAGACACACCACAACAATGTATGTATGTACATACATCGACTCTCAGATATATACACAAGATGCTCAAACATGGTTGCTATTGCAAAAGGCATATTTTGAAGTGAACTCTGAACCGACGCAAGAAGCAGACGGGAAGGAAGCCGACGAACAGATTAAAGATAAAGACGCTGGAATATATGCTGCATATGGAAGATAAAGTAAGCAACAAGTTAAGTGCTTATGGAGACATCCGTTGTTGGTGCTGCATGCCACGCTTACAGTTCGTGTTCACAAGTAGCGTTTGCGGCAGGCGTAGTTTAGGAGTAGAACTCGACTGTAAGCACTCGTGTCTTATCTTGTGTGTGGGTTGGGTTCCTGCTACGTGCATTCACCTATGCGTTTGTCAGCTAAGTGTAACTTTCTCGCGCTGCGGGCGGCATAATGTGACGCAGAGTGGTTAACCGTGGGCCATTGAGCGGCAAAATCGAAATATGCTCTTTTGCATAGACCTACTAAGCCAATTAAAAATCGACAAATTACAGTCTGGACATTTACCATGACATTCTTAGTCGCCGGGCACTGCAACTGCCTTTTGGTCGATAATGATCATTTCGGGTGACGAAAAAGGATTAAAGGTTGTAACGCCTGCCAAATCACAAGTTTTCGATACCGAAAACATGTTTAAGATTTAAATATTAACGGAGGCAATTTAGCTCTTCAATTTGGCTGAATTCCAAATTTATGAATTCTATTTTCTATCTCAGGCTCTCAGTGGGTCGCGTTTCTGCCTGGCTTCACAGTGTGACTATTGCGACAAAATTTGTAGGCATGCCGGGAATATATGCTGATATTGACAGCTAAAGCGGCAAGCAGCGAGTGGTTAAGGCGTTGTCCTTACTGCGGTGTTGGCTTGGTTTGATGTCTGAATGGTTGCTTGTTGGCGCAAAGCCCCGTTGCGCTTTGTTTAAGTCAAAATTAAATTTGACAGCGCCTCATAACCCAGCGTGAATGTGTGAGGAGACAAGCGAGCAAATCATATATTTGCAAGCGACGGCGGATGTCATTGAAATTTGAATGCCACATGTGCTGTCAACTACTCTTCTTTCCTTACTGTTGATGGATGCCAACTTATTCGTAGCCCGAGTTTCGCCCTCCATCATAACTGGCATTTGCGTAGCATTTTGTTTGAGTTAAAAGAGAAGTTTTGTTCTTTTGAACAATCTAAACGGAAATTAAATGCGAGACTTCCGGTTAAATTTTATTTTAGTAAATTAAAAAAAAAAAAAAAAAAAATTAGCCGATGTGATGTGAAAAGTAAAAGTAAAAAACCCACGAATGAAATAAAATTTTAATGTTTATATTGATTTGATAGCTATATTTCTATGAAATGATTAAGATCAGGTCGAAAGTCAAATAGCAAATTGACTGCTACTTTAATGGCCACCTTATTTTTTTAACATTTTTCTAATATAATCGCAATTTACTTTTGCTCTAAATCAGTTTTTTAATGCTTTGCCTTTGTAATAATAATATTTTTCTCCCCCAATAATATATATACACATACATATGTATTTGTAGCATTACTTTCATTTTATGTATTATGATTTTATGTTATTTGTTTTGAAATACTTTTATGTACTTATACAGTTTATGCCAGTCTCTTCGTTTTGTATTTCATAGTAATAACAAACACCTGTTCGAAATCAAAGAACTTTTATACAACAGCATAAAAAACTTGGTGTATTTGCGCCTATCAATAACAACTTCCCAGAGATTTGTGAGCCGAAGCAGTAATGAAAGAAAGAGTTAAACTCAGCACAACCGTTACTAACCGTATGTAACTGCTATATCGACCCCACATAAACAATTGAACATTTTGCCAAGGGCGTCAAAAAGATTTGGCATTATATTATTTGTTGGGCCCCTCCAGGGCGTATACGTAATATGAGCAAAAAGAAAGCATATAAGTTTAACTTGAAATGAAAACCATTATCGAAATATTAAGGGACCAAGTGGAGGATGGCGCTGTGCCACAGTAGTATTTCACGTTGCCAACACTTCTTCTGCTTTTCTTTCAATTTAACAAAAAAAAATTTTTTTTTGTACAGCGGAGGTTGTGCTACCTTTGCTTGGTGTTTGAAATAAAATTGTATGCAATAAGTTTTGTTGACATATATTTGTTATTTTCCATTATTATGAAATATAAGTGAATTTATAAAACTTTTGTATTTGCAATTTCGCAATATTTTTCTTATTCAACTTTTCGCGGTTTGATTTCAGCCTTGCGTCGTCCCGTTCGCCTACGCACACCGCCCACATGCCGAGCTGTCGCCCTCGAGCGTGAAATTTTCTCTAAGTTAGCCAATTTCAAGTTCATGCCACTGAGTCGCGCGCAACCTGTAGCTTGTTAAGAGATTCGTTGCATTTTCCTGCTGCGGCTTTTTCCTCAGTTATTTTGTTATCGAATTATTGCTGCTACTTGGTTGGCTGCAACATGTTCTTGTAAGTATAAAACAAAAAAGCGCTTATGTTTTTCTACAGACTATTTAGTTGTTAGTTTTGTTGGTGTACTCATAAAACTTTTTAATTGGATATAAAAATACGAACATTGCTTTTGTTCGGAAAAGGTCGCTTGTTCTTCCCCTTTTGCTGGCTTTTATTGCTGTTGTTGTTAGAGGGTTTAACGAAGTCTAAAAATGCTTGCTCAAAGTTTATACAAAATGCCGTTTTAATTATTATAGTATATATGGATCATTCCATCGAAACTTCACATTCAAACATTTTTTTCGTATAAAACACTTTTTTTGTGTTCTTCATTCATATTTTAGTGTGAACTATTATTGAAAAAGTTTATTTTAAAGCGATGTAGACAATTTCAAGCACTGGTGGTTGTATCCACTTTAAAGTCAGAAAAAGCGCGTTTGTTTCGGATTTTTTTGAAAAGAATATGAATTGCTGCTACAAGAGTAATCGGCGCTTTATTTAAAAGAAATTTTGGATTCCCTTGTTTACGTAGCCGATCTTCCGAAGGACCTCCAAAAATAGGTGTCCAGCGGTGAGCAAGTTTTTTTTGCTCAAAACTATACTTGTATGAAATCCAAAAACCGATAAAATTTATTATTATTGTATTATAGATAAATACAAGTAATGATCGAAGGACTAGTCAAAATTTTGTTTTTTGACACAATGGCGGTTTCCCTCAAAATTAAGCAGTCTTAGGTGTCCAGCGGTGAGCAAGTTTTTTTTGCTCAAAACTATACTTGTATGAAATCCAAAAACCGATAAAATTTATTATTATTGTA
Organism: Bactrocera oleae; assembly: GCF_042242935.1. NCBI lineage: Eukaryota > Metazoa > Arthropoda > Insecta > Diptera > Tephritidae > Bactrocera > Bactrocera oleae. The sequence continues at coordinate 24,139,219 of NC_091536.1, forward strand.
TTATAGATAAATACAAGTAATGATCGAAGGACTAGTCAAAATTTTGTTTTTTGACACAATGGCGGTTTCCCTCAAAATTAAGCAGTCTTATATAAAAAATGTACACTTAAGACTGGCCTAAAAATCGAAATTATGGCGAAAATCTTAATCCTGCGCTCATTACCTGAAAATTATTTCAAAGAAGGTCGTGGGAAAATTTCAAAACCGGCGCAGCCGTTTCGGAGAAATTTTGCTCACCGACTCTAGTTTGAAGAAAAACTCCTTTAAAGTTTTAAGAACTGTTCACATTATATTCCTAAATATATAGACGTTTGATTTATATGCAAACAAAAAATCGATTTTTTGAAATTCACAAGTAAATAGAACACGTAAAAGGACTTTTTAGAATTGATTATTAATTACAATATATCCAACAGAATGTGAAATTTTCAATTAAGATCGCAATAAATACATATATGTATAATATATATATATATTTTATATTTCTTTGTTGAGAAGTTCAGCAATAAGCATGGCAAAGTGGTAAATAGCATCATCAATAAATCTACAGCGTTTCACATTAAAGTCTAAATTTGAGAATTGAAAGCACTCGGGCACAACTCTGCGCAAACCGCTACATTTCCGTTTATTTATTATATACCATACTCCTTGTACAGTTTTGATAGCCACTTTTGTGACTTTAAAACTGTTGCTAATACCTAAAGGCTTTTTAATTATTGAAGGAAATATTGAATGAAAGCGGTGAATAAATTCTTCGATGCTTCGGAAATGTAACGCGACAATTGAATATTGAATTTGCATAGCACACCAAATCAACAACAATAGAAAACGACAACAAAATTCAAACATTTTCTCGCTGATTGGTTCCTAACCCAGGCAGGCGACACAATGCCATGGCACAACGACTCAGTTGGCAGTTGTTGTGCTTCATTGAATTTCTAATCGGTCCTCTACATAGAAATGTCAAATAATGTCTCAAGTGTTGCTTAGAAAAGAGAGTGGGTGTCATTGCCTGTTTGAGAGTTCATTTAATTTTCTTTACTTTTGTTAAATTTCACAAAATGGCTTGGGCGCCTGCTTGTGAGTTGTGAGGTCCCCAAAAAATTAAGCAAACAAAATAACAATAAGTATACAAATCAATAATGCACACCAGCAGTGCCGCCATTTGTGGCAAATGTCGCAACAAATATCAGTAATGGCATTAAATTCTCTGCGGCGTGTGTCGAGCTTGATGCCGACTGTCCAAAGGTGATGCGACGTTATTCCGGGGAAATTGTTGGCAGCTATTGTGCAAAAGTTTGAGTTTAAACATTGCTCTGACAAGTGTCCACAATCGCGAATGCTTCGTGTTATTAATTATAATTAATTAGTTATGATATTTGCTTGCACTTCACATTCTATAGAAACTCGTAAATAATTTGCGGTATTTCGGAACGTTTGGAATCATAATCGCTAAGAAATTAATCAGATTAATTGTAAAATTAAACATAATGAATATGTGTCATATGCAGTATCACCATCATGAAGTTAAGTAATCGCTACTGTCTTTAATTATACCTGGTTGGCAGAATTTATGTTACTTTTGCCAAGTCAGACTTTTTTTCTGCAAAATAAATTTTGCTTGAAGTGGTTCATCGATTCATAGTTGTATGACCAGAACTATACACTGTTAAGTTTACCACGAAATTTGTAACACCCAGAAGTAATCGTTGAGGACTTTTTAAAGTATATACATATGTATATTTATTAGGATGTTAGTTGTTGCCCAAGTAGTTTTTTTTTGTTTTTTTTGCAAACGCCTCCCAAAGTTTCAGTTTTTGCCCTTAAAATAAAGATTCAATGTAAACACACTCTTTATTTTCTACTTAAACCGTTTTTAAATCAGTTTTCTTTCCCCATGTACATAATACGGCATTCTTTGATATTTTGCTTTAAGCAAGTAAATCTACAACAATAAAAAAGTGATGTTCTAATACAAAATTTTCCGTTCTACAAAATAGGACCGAGTGATCTTTTTCGAAAAAACATTACTTTAAAAGTTTTATGCAGTTTAAGTTATACATCAGATGGCATGAGCATTCATTCAAGTGATTTGTACATTTTTTGTTACTTATACGACATGGTGTACTATACGAATACAGTACATTTGATGCATAACCTAAACTGCGTTGAACTTTTAAAGCAATGCATTAAGACCTTTTTCCTTTAGAGCGGAAAATTTGAATATCACTTTCACAAACTTGTATATTTAGTTGCCTTGGAGGTAAAACATTTATTGCAAAATATTAAAAAAATCTATATAAAATATATGGGAAAAGTAAAATGATTTAGGCACGGTTAAATTGAAAATAAAAAACTTGTTTATGTTGGATGCTCTTTTTATGTCAAAAACTGAAACTCCACAGGGCGTTTGCAAAAATCAATTTGGGAAATAAAGGACACCGTAATACAAGTATTTATAAATTATCAGCGTGATGAGCCTAGTCGATTTAGCTATGTCCGACTGTCTGCATATACGCGAACCAGTCTCTCAAAGGTATCAATCTGGAATTTTGCACACATCCGTTCCCTAAGAAATTGCCCATATGTCGAAATGTAATCGATCAAAATGTAGTTCTCATATGAAAAACTTTTTTATTTACACTTATATCTTCACGAAATTTGACATAGTTTATTGTTCAAGGTAAGCCTGCAATCTATCAACATGTTGTTCAGTTCAGATTATTAAAGCATACCACTGCCATAGTATGCACTAGTGGAGAGTATTATAGATTTGGTGATGCCTAAGTTAATGTATTTTTTTTTTAGGATATTTTGGGCAATGATTAATGGAAGAATTTTGTCTCTCGATTTAATTATTTTCTTTACTTTTAAAGAAGACCTAATAAAATTCATAAGACACATATTTTTTGCTTGAGTAAATTGTTTGAGAGCCAACACAAGCTTTCCTTTACATAGGAATTAATTTTGTATAGGCATCTGTTACTCTTGGTATCGACTCACTTTGTTTGTTTTTCCGAATGAATCCAAAAAAAAAAATAATAATTATTTAACTCATTATCTGACAAACAAATTTCAATTTAAATAGTGCTTCCACTTTCGCTAATCAGGGCTGCCACCTCGCTGACGTGTTGTGCCGAAGCAAACTGCTCCTGCCCGGCCAATGCGGGCGCTTGTCAATCAATTTACGCTCAAGGAATAACAACTCAGCCACAGCTGCCTGAAATCGCTTAGCGGTATATTATAATATTTCCGCACGGCCAGCAACAACAATAGGGCTTTATAAAGTATGCTGTAAATAACAGTACAGTTTGTAGCGCTGGCGTTGGCGTGCGGAATGCTTGGCGGTAATTTGTCGGTGACTAATGGGTGTAAAAAAGCACGACTGCCATTTCATATGAATACATTTGTGAAATTTGTGCGTGTGGCAAGTCGGAATGCCACGATTTCAGTGTTAATGGCTGATTTTGAAGTGTGTATATATAATATGTTTCGTTGAGTGATATTTCGTATTGGCGCGAGAGTTTACTTCAATTAAATGAAATGAAATGCTTGCAACTCATTTCATTATTTCTGTGCAATTCTAAGTATGTGTAGATGTGTGTATATATTTTTATTTGCTGCTGCCTGTGCTGCTTTCGGCGCTTCTGGCAGAGTCAAAGCGTTTGCTGGAGCTCATAACTTGCGAAACATTGGCGCAAGAAGGTAGTAAATTTGATGAAAAGTTCACTCATTTCAATTATTTCGATAAAATCACCCCACTGTGGCAAATGGAAACCAAAACCTTTGCAACGAACAGAATTGGCATATTGCCCGTGTCTAATTGCTTGAGGGAGTCCAACCAAGTGCTTGCCTTTTGGCACTCCTAACCTTCTGTCGGTTTACTCACAAAGCTTTAAAATACTTTGTTGTCTGACAATTCTTGTGGCGGCCGTAGGAAAGCTGTTAGGGTGAATAGGAAAGTTTATGTTAATTGTTGCGGTGCCTTTGACGTTTTTTCTATATATTTCGACGCAAAAATGCTTTCTAGTTAATTATGAAGGAATTTGTTACCCGACAGTTAAGTGGACGAGGATGAAAAAGCTAGCCACATTGAAGTAGTGTGAAGGCTATACTAAAAAATTATAGTATCCTTGTGTGCCTGTGCGTCCAATATCGCTCCAAACTAAAAATAATATCCAAAATACAGCCGTTTTCAAAGATTTCATTTGTGCAGAATATTCGTCGGTATTTTCCATTCGTCATTGGTCTGCTAAATTCCGCTCACGTGGGCGACCAAAAGAGGCTAACGAAAACATCAAGAATATCTATGTTGTAATGATTTTGGATCACTTTAAAATGTAGTTTAGTCCAGAGATCTGACACTCTAAAGATACAAAAAAAAAAAAAACTTGTTGATCCGATCAATTATTATTATTAATCGACCTATTCATGGTGCCACAAATCACGGAAAACAATAGTAAGAATCGGTCTTCGTATTGTTAACATAGTGCCCTTTCTCTTCAGATCTGGCTCCAGTGATATTTTTACGTCCGCAGGGCTCTGGAGAATGGTCGCTGGAAAGAGTTACTCGTTTGCTACGTTAACTTTTACCTTGAAGTAAAAGACACATCGAGCTACAAAAACAGTATTGAAAATACGAACTTTTTATTTATAGCGCTACCAACGGAGAGGATGTTTCAGTTTCGAAAACATGAAAGAAGTATTCTCGATATTTTTGCATAAAACGTCGAGTGAATTTGTGTAAGCCTGGCGTCGATGAACAACATAACACTCAAAACCCCAAACGTAAAATTTGTAGTGCGGCTGTAAGCTTCTATCTAACGTTAACATTACGATTTTCGATCATCATTCCCGTCACAATTCAGACTTTATCCTCGTGAAGAGTACCATTCACTTCGATTGAGAAACTTCTTTCTATAGTAATACTGAGCCAGTGATCAGTACAATAATTGTAATACTTGTTTGCTCTATAGCACTCTACAGACACTCTTGTAATATTATCAAGACAGTAATTCTATTGAAGGCTCGAAATAATAAATTACGCGGAAGCAAATTTTCCATCACAAAGTAATAGCTTGATCTACGGGGTCAGGGGAGTGTTAAATGCGGTTTTAGCAAAATCCACTGAACGTATTTGCAATTGGTAGTGTCAGTCAATGGATATATTTATATGTTCGGAGTTGATGTGCATTGCTGACGGGGTTTCGCCCTAAACTGGAGATATGACTCTTCATATGGAATCGCTACGTTGTTGATGGCTATTTAAATTTGAATTATTTTGCTATGACACCTCAGATGAAATTCCGTATTTTTGATACACTAAATTATAGTTTCTAATTTATAGTAGTGTTGGAGAAATTTGAACAAATGGTGCAAGGGAAACCGAAAATAAATGCCATGGCGTTAATGTCGTAAATGAAAGTGGTTTGAAATTTTGTAATTTAAATGCAAATTGACGAGCAAATGACAAGCATGGCAATTAACGTGAGTGCGTACATGTGTTAAGCTGCGTGGGTGCGTCCGTGTGCGTACGGTGTTGCAAACAAGCCGAGACACTATGATGCCACAGTGAAATATTTACCCGGCTTGTTGGCCGAACGTTCACCGTTGGACGTTCGCTTGCTTGTTTGATTGGTGGGAGCGAGAACTGGGTGTTTTCATTGATGCTCGGCCAGGTACGTCCATAGGGGCAAACGCTTGGATTAACCAGTAAGCGAAAACAAAAAAGAGTACAACGACACTTAATAAGATAACAAACAACATATACAGCATGTGATAAACGTAATCAGACAGGGAAAGGCGACGAGAGCGCCGTGCGTGCAAAAAATGGAGAATCATAAAAACTGAAGGCAAAAGAAGGAAAAAATAAACAAATGAAAGCTTACGACAAGAGAAGTTTCAAGTAAGGCGATCGGTGAAAACTATATACATATATGATTTTATGGATAGACTTATAAACGCAGGTGAACTTTAACCATATTAAAGAATATTGGCGGGATGTCTTTTTAAAATTGAGAATACCAGACTCGTAACTCACGACAGCGTACGAGTTACTGGCACGTTGGATGATTAAAGCTGACTTTTATCGTCTTTTTTCTTTTTTTCTTGTTGTTTACCTTTATTAGTGACATTTTTTGTGTCTATTTTCGCTATGATAAACGTTGATGAGGTGTTGAAAAGAAAGTGTCGAAAGTGGCGAAACTGACACTGCCCAAAGAAAGCAACTAATAATAATAACCAAAACAAAAGTAGCGAAAACAGCGAAAAGGCTAATTATATTAATTAATGACTGTCAAAGCGACAGCTGAGTGATTCATTAAGGAAGCAAGGACACCACTGGCACTTGAGGACAGCCAACGTAAAGGCTTTCTAAAACAATAACAAAATTATGTAAAACAAAAATATCAAAGGAAAAGCAGAGAAACACCAAGTGTGGATCGTATATGTGTCAACTCAAAATATTATCGTGCTTCCAGAGCAGAGATGAAAACGCTATCTTATACTTTAAGCGTTAGCGCTCTCAATATTGCTCCACGAAAACTGCGGATGTTATTAAAATGTGGAACGCAAGTACGTTTCTCTTCGAATCATAGATTGTGCGTACTTTTAAACAAATTCTCTTTCTCTGAATGGAAACTTCCAGTGCCACTTCCAAATGAGCGTATTCTGCCTATATATTTATCGATTGAGTGAGCTTTTACTCGAAATACTCGTCTATATTGTTGATTTAAAAAAGCTTATTTCAAGATGTTTGAACAACTTTGAAGGCTTTCTAGCTGCCGTCAACTGGCCGGCCGGTAGCTGTTCGATGATGAACTTTGATATGGCTGACTTTCTCGTAACGTCGCCTGCTGTTCTTCGGCTTTAATTTTCAGTTTATTGTTGTGATTCTTGGTTGTTGCTATCTTGGTTTTTAGTTCTTCGTTTCGTTTGGCAGTAAGTTGTTGCGACATAAGTGACCTACAGAAAGTGGCGTATGTCATGTTAACGACATTCCACAGTCGCTTTACACCAGCGAGGCTAACGTACTGCAAATGAATCGAAGAGTCGGGAGCCGTTGTTAATGCTTCTTGGCACTATGCGCTGAAGTTGAGTCATTAAAAGAGCGCGGCAATCGCATAGATTTCCTATGAGTGCTTATACATACATACTAGTGCCTCTCTGAGTAGTAAGTCGATATGTAAAGTTAACCTAAATGCGCGTGTGTGTAAAGCCTACACATTTTACTGCTTTTATGTCATCGATTTTAGTCTAAAGTAATTTGTTGCTTTTTTAATGGTAAGTTTTAATTAAAGCTCTCTGCCATCATCTCAAAAAATAACGACATAATACTAATCCATCTTTATACATATTTCATTTGCAAACTATGCGGCTTTCCCATAGACAGATTATAATTAGTACATATTTCATACATATATAAGAACCATAAGTAGTCTTCGGCTTGAAGTTGACGACATAAATATGTAAAGCGAAGCTGTGGCAAATTCTCAACTGAAAGCTGCTTATTTAATTGGCTGTTGCCGTTGGATTTGATTTCATTAGAAGGGATTTGATATAAATAAAATGTTTTGTAGAACTTAAGTGAAGAAAGATAAGGAAGGAAGAGGGGTTTGCAGGACTATGAAACGTATACGTCTACTTTATGCAATTTATGTTGGTTTGGTATTACGTGTGCTGAATGATATGCTAAATATTGAAACATGTACTTATAGATAGATAGAAAGGATTTAGGGTCTAATGTGCCCCTTCCTCCCTGTCACACAGACTAACATACTTCTGGCACTCTGATAAATTGCAGTATTCTGCTGCGTGCTATGATGGAATGTGATCCCTAAACGGATATATACATCCAAGTGCTTTGATCCGGCGTCTAAAAAGTGCTGTGTAGTTTGGAATCAGCTGCTCGGTAGTTTTCGACTTCATGTCGCAAAACCAACAGTTTGCACAAGAGGTTGGCTAATGCTTAAAAGCGTGCTTCTTGAGCCTACAGTGCCCAGTGTAAAATGCCGCGAGTAGCCGAAAATGTTTTTTTCGGCCCACTCTCTCCTCCTTGCGGAGCAGCACCTTTATGGAATGGGGATCAACCGCATACCATCCTGGAAGCAGTTGCAGAGTTCGTCAGCCTATTCGTTTCCAGCTACAAATCAAAGAAGATTTGCTGCTTTGACGAGTGTTTTAAGAACCGTCATTCGTTAAGCAGTGAAGTGGCTTAGAATTGTAGAGAGAAGTAATTAAATAATACTTAACGATTTAGCGAGTACCTCAGTGTGGTGCTGGGCCCAGGTAACATGTGCAACTTGCTAATTTTGTTAAGTTAAATCGCAAGGTTGCGAAGCATAAACCACCACTGACGGTGTGTGGGAGCTTACGACATGAAAGGCGTGAAAAAGCGTAACAACTTTAAACATAACGGAAATATAAACTGGGGGAACACAGCTATAAAAGTGAAAAGACAACGATGCGTGCGAACGAACGCCAACCAAGCAGCTACGCGGAACTGCAAAAATAATGTAAGGCGTTAAGCGTTGAAAAGGAAGCGACGTAATGCCTGGCAAGGAGGAAGCAAGATGCAACGACGATTGCAGGTAACCTCGTTGACAGCGTACAACTAAAGCAATTTACCTGCTTAAACGCATTTACGTCACTTTCTGGCTTCCAACTTCCCTTTTTCGTCTTCCTGATTTGCTTTGTGCATCCGCTCATTTTAAGGAAAGTGGCATATGCAACGTTTTTTTTTTTTTGTTTACCAGTCATTGATGTTATTTTCATACTATTCCTGCATAGCGGCAATAATTTATAGAATCGCAGTTACGCTGCGATCGAAAGTAAAGGCAAACGGGCGCTACGCATCTTGCAGATTGCCAAAGAAAGTCAACGAAACGAAGCACTTTACGTTTATACAAACGCTTTCGAAGCACCGCTCACCGTAAATAGGCGGTTAGTAAAGCCCGTGACCCAAAAACTGTTTAATAATAATATTCAATGCAGAAAGTGTGTGTTTATGAAGATTGTTGGTGAAAGTTTCAATATACCTGTGAGCAGTGATAACGTATTTCAGTGGATACAGTTCGAAAGAGCTAATAAGTGTCGTATACACCCACTGTGTTCTGATAATTTGTCAAATAGCTGCAAACTATATACACGAGCGTAAGGCAAATTTTAAAGTTCTTAAAAGATCCGGAGCGCAGCAAAAGTGGGTTTGCCCATTTGCCTATATGTACTGACTCTTTGGCTTTTTTTTGTAACTGCCCTAGTACGATTTTTAAACAGAGGGAGCTAGTTACATATCTGAAGCAGCTTCTTGGTATTTTTTTTATTTGCAACTGTGGCTGCATCTGTTAATGTTGTTACTGTTTATCTTTCTCCTCGTATTACGCAATGGTAGTTTAAAAACACCGCAAATTTCCGAACAAAACTAAAACGTCGAAGTGTCGAAGCTGCATACATATATACTTATATATATATATATATATATATTATATTATACACAACATATAGGCATATATATATATAACTCGTATATATATATATATATATATATATCTGTATATGTGTGCAGCAAAAGAAAATTGCTCAGAAAATCACTGAAAAGAGCAATGCGAAAAGATATTGCACAAGGTGCTCGCCGCTATACTCTTACGGAGTTACGTGCTCCGCCGGAGGGTTGGTGTGTGCTTCTGTTAGCAGCGCGTTGTTGTGCAACATAAAGTTTGCGGTACATAATAATGGGAAAACTTTTCTGCATTCACCGCTACCACAGCGCTCCCTTATGCTTTCGTTGCATTATGATGCGGTTTATATCACTCTTCGGTGTTGCATGAAGCATGTTGAAGGAATGAGTACTAGCTGTATTAGATTGAAACTAAAAGTGCTAATAATACGTTATTAATTTTTTAATTTTTGTAAACATTAATTATAAGTGCGAATAATATTTCTCATTGTCGAGAGGAGTAGAATTGTTGAACCCATAAAAGCCGGTCTGGAAACCCGTCAGATAATAAAGGCAGCGTAAAAAACACGGGTTCCAACTTTAGTTTGCGTTTGTTTGTATTGAAGAATAGTTTAGTTCTTCAATTACGCGGAGAAGGTTAAGGATGTCGAGCTAGGTCTGCCTCACAACTAATTATAACTGATGTGATCTTATGTGTTCCTATCTGCCAATCTGCCATACACATCTAAATGGTAATACTATATGCCTAACTTTTTTCATTTTCATTTTAGTTTCTTATTTAGTTGGCCCCTAGAATCTATTTATAATTATACCGACTTCGGTTTTACGACCGTACATGTTTAAGGTGTCAAAATCAGTAAAACTAAATAATTTTTACGTGGAATCACTAATTAATGGTAACGAGTTGTTTTGCAAGACACACTTCCTTAATTGCCAATTGACACGCAAGCTTGATCGTACAATTCAGATTGCATATGCTACTTTTAGGTTTGTTGCATTCGTGCGAGGTGTGTATAAGAATTTGAAATGTTAGGCATGAAGAGATGAAAGCAAATTGAACAGGAAAAACAAAGAAGGCTACAAAAGTATGTAGTCGTTGCAGGCGTAGTCGCGGCAGATCGGTGCTTACGCGGCCTTTGTGGTAAAAAATTTTAGTCTCCCCAACTCCAACTGTTCTACTCTAATCGACTACTTTAATTGTATAAACGACATTGTTCGAATGGATAAGAACACTCCAGAGTAGAAAGTATTTGAGCCGGATCTACTAGTTTATTTAATATTACTATATTTATTTTGAATATATATACATTCTATTCCAACGAAAACGTTCTCGTGTCAGTGCCGGAATTCAAGACGATTGTCTCTGGCGTAGTTGGCGCTCCTAAACGCACCCACTCACGCTGAACACCAGCATCTTGTCGAGCAGATTGTAGAGCATGTTGTACAGCAAATATAGAACTAACTGCCAGGCAGGCTGGAGGCTCGCCAGTAGTTTTTGAACGCATAAAGCCAGCAGGGTTGGGATTCTTCTGCAACAGTTCGATGCGAAAGTCAATGGGTATGTCCTTGGCACCTGGTGGCTTGTATGTCCAGGTACGATTAGTTAGCAGTCGCCCAGTTTGACGCTCGTACACCAAGTGCTCCGTTAACCAGTAACCAAGCAGCATGACAAATGCGCCCTCAACTTGTCCAACATCTATATAAGGGCTTAGACTTTCACCAGCATCTTCTAAAAGGTCCACACGTTTAATTAAATGATTGCCGGTTAAAATGTCCAGCTTAATTTCAGTTAATGCTAGACCATAAACGAAGTAGTTCTTCATATCGCCTTGTTTATAATGTTCGCTGGCAATCATGTTTATGGTTCGAGTCCAGGCTTCGGCCACTACTTTTGGCCAACTAGCGTTTTTGCCAAGTGCCTCTTTTACCGGTCTCAAGCGCTCATTGAGTGTATCGCAAGCTTTACGTACGGCAAAGCAAAGGCTCTCACTACCCAATGAACCACCTGTCACCTCTGAGTTTGCTCCATTGATTGTGTCGCTGTATTCGAGCTTTACATATGACAACGGTATGCCAAGTGTGTGTGCGGCAACTTGCGCTATTTTCGTGTTCATACCTAAAAAATGATGCAATGTTATTCGTTATGTTTAGCTTAAATAAATGCGCGTGTGTTTAGTCACCTTGACCCATTTCGATACCGCCGTGTGCTATGACTACAGTTCCGTCCACATGATATATGGCTACAGTAGCGGCATATTGTCCAACCAAATTGACAGGATACTCCATTATGGCCAGTCCAAGTCCACGTTTAACCCAACGATTACTATCATTGAATGTAGCGATTTCTTTTCGGCGCTGTTGGTAATCTGTCGATTGCAGAAAACGCGGTAATAACTCCACCATTTTATTCCCCGGCCTTAAGTTGACCAGTCGGGCGTCCGCGGGATCTAAATTAGCTTCAAATGCCATATGCTCTAACATGTTTTCTATCATTGCTATTCCCTCTGTTGAACCCGGCGCCCGACACCAAGCTGAACTGGGTGCATCGGTGATGACTGCCTGTCCGAACACCCTTGAATTTGAGTCGTTGAGTTCATAACAATTTCTCGCTGTTAAAGGCGTAAGATCCTCAATGGGATTCTCATTTGTTGTACATCCTGCATCCTCGTAATATGTATTCGTGAAGCCTACAATCTTACCATTGTTTTTGATATGGAACTCGTAGTCGGAACGGCAACCCCAACGTTTGCCATTTGAATTCATCATTGACTCAATGGACTGTACGAAACGTGCCGGTCGGTTGAGTTTGTAGGCAGCTAGAGAGGCCGCACAAGCGACTTGGTTACCACGTGTGATTTTAGCACCATACGCGCCACCGAGTCGGCGCACCTTTAATTGCACAGCGTTAGCTGAAATCGCCAACATTTTAGCAATGACACACTGTGTTTGGTCCATCCATTGCGTGGCGCTCCAAACTTGCAGGCCATCTTCAAAGGGTATAGCTACAGTGGTTTGAGGCTCCATTGTAAAATGATATTGCCCACTCATTTCGAAAATGCCTCTTGCTGAGATATCTGGCTGATCTGAAAGTTGTATATCTCTCAAGTGAGAAGGTGTCCTTTCTTTGATCCGCTCTTTGGCCTGTCCCACAAAAACGTGTGTCATAGTAGGGAAAATTCGTGAGTTTGGACGATTGCTATAAATAACCTTAACCTTTGTGGCGGCACGTTTGGCAATGTCACCCGTCAGTGCAACAACAACGCCTAATGGCTGATCGTAATATTTAACAACACCACTGCAGAATATTTCTTCGGCTACATATTGAAATGCTGCATCACAAAAACTATTGGTGCCGGGTATATCTTTGGCGGTGTAAAAGGCAATGACGCCTGACATAGCCAGTGCTTCCGATGCGTCGATTTGTTCGATGTGGGCACCTACTCTGGTGGCATTGGCGAATGCACAGTGGACGGCGTTTGAAGTTGTGAGTGTGTCATCCATATATGTTGCTTCTCCAGAACACTGAATCAACGCTAAATAATAAGAAATAAAAATTGTTATTCTGGCGAAAAAAGTATTAGTAATTTAGTAGTTTAGTTTAAAATATTAGTAATTTTCTATACCATCGAGTTTCTGCACCGGCTGTGTGATCGGATAATTTTTCTCTATTGTCTCGAAGCTCTGTATGCCCGATGAAAGTGGCCGCCTTAATATGTCCGCTCCACTTCTATACTCAGCTCTAACCTTTTCTGCTGGCGCAAGCTTTAGCAGTGTTTTGTAAAAGAGTCCACATGCCAATGCTCTTCGGTAGGTCGGTGAAGGCTCCGGTAATACATCATCGGGCAGCACTTCGTTATTTAAATTCACAAATGCCTGGGCCATAACCTCCTTGTCAAATAAATTTTGCCTTACTAAGTATGCTTCGGTGGCAGTCGCGTGCACGAAATCAGGATTGATGCCACCGAAACAAATGCGCGCGGAGTTAGCTATGCCCCAAGAAGTCACGTCCATATCGAGCAAAAATGCGGCATTTACATATGCGTGCGCATTTTGTGTACGCGGTGTGATCTAAAATTAATAGGTATTAAATAGAATAATGCGGACTCAATTCATGAACTAAATACTTTGTAGGAGTGATATATGAATCTGCCCTTTAGATATGCTCTCAGTTCAAATGCAATAATGACCGCCTTATTGAACGGCAATTTCAGATACTCCAGCATGGACATGCTCTTCGGTTGCGCTGACAGCTCCTGAATAACAATCTGCGCATTGAGTGCCTCGAAAGAAAGGAAAACGTCGGAGGGGAACTCCGGATGAGCCTTCTTAATACTGATATTGCCCGCAAGTGTTCCTGTCTGTATAACAATTCTCGGTTAATAGGAGTTTAATATGTCCAAGCCTAATTAAGCACTCACATTGCGCACAGGTACATTGGCGATCAAGTCGAAATGTTGCCACAACTGCTGACAATACTCAAAACCGGGACGATTGGAAATCTTTTGAAAAATTTCAATAGCTTCGCTGAGACTCAAGTTGGCGCCTAGTGTAAGTTTTTCGCCTACAATGGAATGTCGTTTCAACTCCGGCACCGCATGCAAATCGATAAAATGTCTGATCTCCGGGGATCGTCTGTAGACGCCATGTGCGGTATTTCCTGCCACCAACATATACTGTTCATTGCCCACTTGACCCAGTGCATTGAAAACATCGGCAAGTGTGTTCGGCCAATACCAGTAAGTGCCATTTTCATAAGCCAGCTTAGTTAGGGGCTTGTAACACTTGTTCACACATTGCCTACCCGCCATTGGGCAAACGACAAATTCGAAATCTTCAATGTCGTCGCTGCCCTGTATACCAATATTGCTATCGATGGCAAATGATTTCATTGCATCCAATATCGGCCGATAACCGGTGCAGCGGCAAATGTTGCCACCGAACGAGTTTTCCACTTCGTCCATGGTGACCTTACCGCCCTTAGATTCAAGCAATCCATACATATTCATTACCATGGCCGGCGAGCAAAAGCCACACTGAGAGCCATTCAGCTTGGCCAAGCGCTTTTGAATCGGGTGATAGCCATCGCGTTTGTTGCCAATGCCCTCAGCGGTGGTGATTTGCCAATCCGTACAGGTATTCAGCAGAGTCAAGCACTGCAAACAAGTGTAGGCAAATACATTCGTAAAAGTACATGCATGTATATGCGTACACATACCTAAGTACTAATGTGCACTCTTAATCCACTTACCGAGTTGACGGCCCAAGTGCGTGTTTCGCCGCTCGCCGGATGCTTGCCTCTGACAACGCAGATACAAACGCCACAGCCGCCTTCCAGGCACATGAATTTCGTTCCTGTCAGCTGGGCATGCTCGCGCAGGAAGGTGTTCAGCGTTATGTCGACCGGCAAGCTGCTCAAATCAACTGTAACGGCGCAAAACAGAATCGAAAGCTCCGCTTAATGCAGACAGCTAGAGACAAGCCATTGCGCTAACTTACCGTCATAAGGCGTACCATTGATGACAAAACTGGTAGTCATTTGATCGGCAGAACCGAATAACAAATCAGATTAACTCAAAATATTGCCACACAAAGCGAAGTAGACGCTGAAAGCTGAAGCTGGAGCAAATTAAAAATTGCTTTTTTGTGTGGTTAGCTTTTTTAAAGTAGCGCTACAAGCAGTTGAGATAAACTGCACTGTTTGCCGTTAGCTGAGCGACTAGCAAGCGCTCTGGCTCATATAGCGTTGTCAACTACAATGCGATCGGCACGTATACACGAGTATTTGGTTTACTGCCCAAATAAAATACGGTGCTTAATGTTTTTAGTGCAATAATTACCGTAAGATCGAGCGATTGTCTTTGAGTCAGTACAAAAAACATAGAAAACCTGTTCGCTTGAAATAAATCGTCTGTTCCCCTATGCGCTAATATTGTTGTTAAGTAGCACTAGAAAGAGTTTTGTCAAACTTGTATTTCCAAAAGCTGTATGTTAGCTCCGATTTGGGCTACTGAATTTTGTGCATTTTTAGTATTTGAATTCTGTAAATACTTGTGTGTCAATAGTATAAACTTTAATACAATCAAAAATAGTACGAAATACTTGAAGAGTGGACATTTTATGATTTTTATAATAGATAATCTCTTCATATAAAGATATTTCTATTTAAAGAAAAGTTTTTGCTGCAAAATTTTTGATTTTGATAATTGAAAACAGTCCTACGTTTTAAACACTCGCTCTAAGCTTTATTTTTTTTATTTGTTTGATATTTATAGTTCGTTCGTTTAAACAAACAATAGACGTGTACCTTGTCTCGGTCTAAAAAAGTTATCTGAGATTTGATAGAATTATGTTGCTCAAAGTAAAAGAGAGCCTATGCATATGTTCGGCGGTATTCTGAAAAGCCTGAGTTATCTGAGATTTGATGGAATTATGTTTTAAAAAAAAATATATATATATATGGTATACTTGTATGGTAATTGCCAAAATCTCGTGTAGCAAATGGAAATAACAATAAAAGTAAACAACTTAAGTAAACGAGTAGCAGAAAATGTAATTCCCAAAGCATTAAGAAAAGAAAAACGAAACTACCTAAATATAATATAAGGAATTCGCTATTATGCGCCGATTTTGTGTTTGTTTGCATATATATATATATATGTATGCCTGTGTGTAAATAAGTGCTTACAGCGTACGATCGTAGGGCGGATAACGAGCATTTGTCTGGTCGCGTTTCCGCTCTCCAACGATGGGGGAAGTCACCATCAAGTGAACAGTTGAGCACTAAAAATGCAATAAAAGCATGGAATTTATGCATTTCTTGGAACATTACCATAATATACATTATACATATATATAATATATACATACGAAAAAGCACAAGGAGCTACAGCAAGTGCGACAAAGAGAGATGGGAACGCAAAAAAGCAAAGCGAAAAAAAATAATAATAATTCAAAAGTAAGCACAGTAAGCCAATTTGCGGAAAAGCACATGCAAGAGGAGTCAAAAGAGAGAAATCGACGCTCAAAATGCACAAATTCCAAATTCTTAGAGGGCGAGCAATAAAAGGCAGTCGTAAATATGGTAAAAATGCAAGGGCAGCGAAGGTATGGTAAAAGTATGTGGAACTTGATAATCAATTATGGGCTAAGCACATGCATATAGCTCTGTGGTCTCGTGGAGCAAAAAAAAAAACTGAGAAAAGTTACTTAAAATCAGTTCGACAGAGCAGTCGTGTCAGCAAAGCATAACGCTTAGACCTGTGTTTCTAGCATTCGACTTGTGCTCCCTAGGGAGTCCGCAAATTCACTCGGCATATGTGCACAAATATCCATACATACTCGTATGAACCGTTGATTGCCTGATTGCCTTTTATGCTTTCAGCCCGCACATCAATACGAAAGTTGGTCAATGCGGCTTTTTGCAACAGAATGTTGCAGTTAACGCACGGCAAGGGGCGCACAATACTGCAGACTACCGCGGCGTCTCGTTTGTATTGCAGTTTTTACATCGTTTTCCGTTGTTATATTTGAAATTTTATGCAAATAAAGTCGCTACACCAAAGAAATTGGCAACAATTGCCTCAAGCTGGAAAGCCGGAAATAGTAAAAGTGTAGGGTTCGTGAACGCCTATGAGGATAGGGTTTTAGTTTTGTTTTCAATATGGCTATAAATGCTGTACTTTATTGCGAAGAAGAAAAGACGAAGAGAAGAAGCCTATTGGTGGGGCCTCTCAACATCGGAAACAAAATGACTGCAGTTTTATAAATTCCTTTACAACTGTGAAACTGATTGTGACTCTGTTTTACAATTTTCGCAACAAAAAAAATTAAAGTCTCCATTGAAGTTAAGATATCAGAAGCAGTGAACGTATACATTACTGTGCATTCTTTATTACTCGCTGAACAGGGTATATTAAGTTGATCCGTCCGTCTGTCTCTATATACGTGAACTAGGCTTTCAGTTTTTGAGTTATCGATATTCAAGCAGCTACTCATATGACGAAACCGCCGATATCCGATAACAATAGCATATAGCTGCCACACGAACTGATCTATTAAAATCACTTTTCGAAAGTTGGACAATATCTAAGGCCGCGCTACAATCTCCGAACATGCGATAATCAGGAAACCATCTTGTTTGGTCTTAGAATGGTCATGATTACTCATTCAAACCCCGCTGACTTCTTTTTCCAACAAAAATCATTGAGATCGTTCACACGATAACCGAGATACGAAAGAACATGCATATGTATGTGTGCTTGTTTATCTTCGATAATTCTATGTTTGTTTGTCGGACGCTTTGGAACTCCACTTCGAACCATCTACAAATAGGGGTGCTTGTGTTTCAAGATATTTACAAAAATTTCGAATACAGTTGTAGCGAATGCACCATATGCGACCCTTTATTTTTAAACTCTATTTTAAATTCCGCTTTCATGTACTCCTTTTTATATAATATTTACCCGAAAAGTTGACCGCCTTCATGAGAGTGTGCGCGTTACTTGAGAACTTCGCCAATTGCTTGTTGTTGCTAGTTAAAGAAGCCTTAAGCTCATTTGCGCTGCTAACGAGTTGCCATAACCATCATTCTAGCTTTTCCACAGCAAAAACAACAAGCACAATCCAAATACTCGAAGCACACAAAGCTTGCTGGTGGAACTCGAAATTCAATTGAAACGCGCCATGTTGACCACGGAAACGTACACAACTTGCCAAACGTGGCAAAATATTAGCCAAACAACTACAACAACAATAACAACCGAAGGGTAATTGAAACTAGTGCAGCGCATAAAAGGCGGAACAACAACAACAACAGCAATATAAAGAACGACAAAAGAAGAATAAAACCAAAAACCATAAAAAGGAGGATAGCAACATTTGAAGAAGTGTTGCATGTGGCATGGGAGTATTTTTGTAGCGTTAAATAATTGTATTGTATATGGAAGTATGTGGCAGCCGCAGCTGAAAATGCGAAGTAATGTGAGGTAATGCAATAATAATAAAAGCAAAGTTGGCTAGCTGAGCGTATGGCTGCTTAGTTGCCTGCCTTACCTACACCGTTACATATTGAGGTTTTTATGCCGTTTGTCGCCTGCCATCGCAAGAGGTATGGAGTTGTAAATGCCCTTAACGGGAAAAGCATAAAATGCTTGCTGTTGATGGCAAGGTTGTTTATGCTTCTGTTGTGGAGCGCACCAAACAAATAACGGAAAGTGTGCGGCATGCGCTAAAAGAAACAACCGAGTTGCTAAGATTGCCAACAAGGCAATACTTCGCTGTGGCATGACTTTGGCAACATGCAACGGCATGCTGTTCTTGCTGTTGCTGTTACAGTTGTTGTTGCCGCAGTAATAGAAAAGCAAAGCATAAGTTATGTTTACGCTACTACAGCTATTCGGCCAAGTGGAGTTTGCACTAAATGTAAAGCACGATGTGTTGCTTGCTGTGTCGATATTGAATGTGTGGAAATGTATACATCATCACATCAACACAATAACGAGATGAATAGTAAACAACAACATTGCTATCTAGAAATGGTTGGTAAGCTTTGGGATATAATAAAAAAAAATTCAGGTTCACCCGAACTTCTTGAGAGTCAAAGAGAACATCCTTAAATTTTTATACTTTAATCTGAATTTTTATGGAAGTCACCAGACAGTAGCAACCACCAAGACGAGTGTGAAATAAAAAAAAAAAAACAAAAAAACAATTTCTTCTCATACTTCGATAAGTTATACTCTTAAAAATAACATACCAAAGTTTTAAATCGATACCTCAAATACTTTTTGAGTTACAGCCTTCTAAACTTTAACCGCTCAGTTCAATCAGCTTCATAAGTTCATTTTTAACGCCTTTTTCACGAAATCACATTTTCCAAATTTTATCGAGTGATTGCTGAGAAACAAATGATCCGTTCACTATCAAACCTGTAATCTCTGCATGTTCTGTATGTAGTTCTCCATACAATGACCTACCAATTTTTTGATCTAATCAAAAATAGAATTTCGGCATGCCAAAACGACCAAAATTAAGACTACAATTTTTTTAAACGCCGCCGTTTTGTCAATTTAATTTATTTTAAGCGTGGGTCTTCGTACGAACAATATCTTTCAGTGCATAACTCGTTTTTTTTTTAGGTTTCATCCACTGAGAAGACCGGAATTACTACAGTAGTGGAGGATCTGTTTTTTGGCACCGCCGGAAATCGCTTGTAACTTGCAAAATATGTAATTTTTTTCTTTAAAACTTTACCGTATATTTATAAAATATGTATAAATACTTCCTTAAAATTTTGAAACAAAATTCGTAATTTTTAGGCTGTTAGACTATGTGGGTGGAGCCCCTACACACTTACAAAACCAAAGTTTTCAAAATTCGGAAAACTTAAATTTAAGAGAATGCTTGCACTCCTGAACTGACCGTTAGTACTTGCCTAGAAGACAATTTTGTTCATCAAAATGTGAGTACTATTAAATCCCAAACACTTTACCACACTCCACCGCAGCCCAGGAAAATCTATGAGCTTACTTTAAAGATAGGATTCGTGAAAGCTGATATATTATATGTCAAAAATCTTGGAAGCTATTTCTGGAGGCAATAATTTAAATAGTCTTTACATGCATTTTTTTTCTTTCTATAAAAGCTAGTTACTAATTGTTAGCATAATACTTTCGTGTACTACTGTAAATCTTGAAAAATAATATGGAGTACAAATGACGTGGAATTACAATGAAATGAAGTGATTTAATGGTAAACATCGACTGATCTAGCCGCAGTCATTTTCAGTATTGGCCGAACAAAATAAATTTAAAAAAAAAACACATAAATATTTAGGAGTTCTTTTGTTTGGGGCGCACATTAATAATGAAAACTAGTTACGTTAAGTTAAGACATGTCGGAGTGAGAAGCGAGCGGAAAGCAGACAACTGCACAAAAAAAAATTTAAAATATTAAAAATTAATACTTAATGTATGAATATTCAAGAAAACCTGTTTATAATAAATTTAGATATATAAATATTTTGATAATTTAGGTAAAGTATTCATATTACCATTGTTTGAGAAATACTTGTGTGGTTGCTAATAACAACTTGAGCATCGCCATTAATTTCAGAACTTAAAAATACTTTTTTGTATTTTATTGTAGTTTTAGACAACACGTTTAATGCAACAAAATTTGAAACAATTCATGTTTTAATAAGCAAAACGATTGGCAACCCGGTTTAGGTTTCTTTTATAGAGCTTCTAGAAGACCCCGGCCACGCTTTGCTGTAGCTAATGTATCATTAAATTATATTTGAGTAAGCTGTGTAGTATAGTAAAAATATTATTATCAAAGCCCGATTACCGGGCCAGTTATGATTTCAGTAATCATTTTGTGTGTCTGGGAAAATACTGCTAATTAATTATTGTTTTCAGTGTATAGTAGTGTTGAAATTGTATGGCAGTTTAGGGCATTTCGTATTTGATTGCAGTTCTATTTGACCGTTCCGAGCAACAATTAACCTAACTTGATTGTAAATAGTATTTTGTTTAATATCGTTCATTATACTTCATTGTACTACAATATATTTAATTAAATGACATAAATATACACTTGTCAACAAAACTGTGTTTTAAAAACCATAGGATATCAGCAGTAAAAAAAATGTCATTGTACATATACATTTTTTTTTTATATTTTAAAAAATCGCTACCAAACTTTAAAAGGGGCCATTCCGAAGATTGTTCGAAAATTTCATTGAAATCAGTCCAGCCGTTTCGGAGTTCATAAGGAACATTTATACAAACTATCTTTTTATTATTATGTGTACATATATAGATTCTTGGGAATTTTTGTAAGTAATAATGAGATTGTCTGTCGGTGTAATATTTCTTTAATGTTACCCATTCATTTGCCGACCGTTTTAAATTTACTTACAAATCTCCATATCTGTAGGGACCCCATTGATTAAGCTTTCCATAGATCATTTTGATATTTTTGATTTTCTGAGAATGCAAGTTGTTGTTTTCTGTTTCATAATTTGGAAACACAAATACATTTTATCCAGAATTTGTAACGGATTCTGATTTCAAGCACACTTATTTTTGATCACATCCTGATATCTTCCACTTACTTATATAATATTATGTCTGAAACAACATTTTATGCATTTATTTGTGGCAAGATTGTTTTAGAGACTATCGGTTAAAACAATCTGGATGCGATCCATTTTTCGATTTCTTTGGCTCTCTATTTTTTTAGATGGTGCAACATTTAATATAGAATGTCCTCGTCTAAAAAGTACAAAAAAAATAAAAAATTCAACTGCACTAGAGGCTCATGTACTTTTAGGGTATATATCATTAGAGCACTTGTGGTCTTTATGCTCGCCCATTTTTATTATTCTCCCATTGGTTTTATTCTGTTACTTTTTTCTTAAGTATGCATGCACATTTGTCCTCGTGCAAGTTTTTGCACAAACCACGACTTTGCATTTATTCACTCACACATACACTCGTATTATTACACAAAAGTACATTTACCGCTATTCTAATGTTTGTATGTATGCATTTTCGCTGTTATTGTTGTGCTTTCCACTAGATTAATGGTAGCTGCATCATTTCACTTCCGCTCTTGTTTTGGCTTCCAAAAAGTGTGTTGTCTTATAAAAAAAATAAAATAAAATCTATGGCAACACTAGTCGAGCGTAGTGTGCGTACTGCAAGTGAAGGCTTCTGAGCTTTGTATCTTGTTTCTATTGCCTCCTCTACTACTCCTTCTTTGTGTGTCATATTTGTTTGGCTTAGCTGTTGGTTCTGTTGTTCTTTGTCTCTCGATTCGCCTAATTCAAAGCGCTTACTGCGATTTTTCTCTTCATCACTTTGCACTTAGTGCTGCTGTAAGTTCTACCAACACAACAGCGAAAACCGTTACACAAATATGAAAATGCATAATTACGCTGCAGCGGAGTATCCTCAGCTTACTAGTCTGGAAATATACCGGTTTTCAACTAGACATTTTTACACATGGACTTAGCTAGTACACACACTTACCACAAAAATATCGGATTTATATTAATTTCCGAAGGAGATACCGTGTTTGTCGAGTTGAACTACATTTCTATTCTTACTGGTGTGAATTGATGAGATTTGTCACAGTAAAAATTCCAGTTGCTTACATGGAGAAAGGACTGCTGACTCACTAATTGTACAAACTAGTTACAGAGTAGTTTTGACTGCACGGTATCTATTTGCATGTGTGTTACTTTGGTAAACTTTAGTGTATTTGTATTCATGTGCCCAAATATTTGTTTTTATCCTTCATTAGCTTGCGGTCTAATTAGGCCAAATTGAAATTATCTGGCTAATGTGTCCTTCCTCGTTTCTAGCATTTAAATAGTGTTTGTTTGCACAGCTATTCACCTAATCATACCAGGTATCTGATACCTATGTACATATCTATGTATATAAGCATGCGTGTTTATTTTCATATTGTGTGGGCAAAGGTAAGCTGCCCTGCAAGAACAGCCGGTTCACCATTCACGCATGAAACAAGTACTCCACTGGGAGCAGAATATATTCCCAAAATTAACAAACAAAAATTTATGTGGTCCTTGCACTGTGATTACTTAATAGTTAATTTCCATAAAAAACAAAAAAAAAATAATAATAATGTAGGTACATTTACAGAATTTAATGTACTTTAATCATCGGCAATACATTTAGTAAAAAATCATGTAGCTGATCTGCAGGAGGTTCGGAGGACCGAAAAAAAGGTACCTGGCGATGTGGAAGCCTCTTCTACTTGAAATTATCTCAAGTCCACAAACCAAAAAAAAGTATTATTACTATAGCTGAATACAAGCATTGATCGAAGAACTAGTAAAAATTTTGAAATTTGACAAAAGGATGGTATCCCAAAAAAAGTATTTTTCTATAAGAAAATTACACTTCAGAGTGGCTTAAAAAATCAAAGTTTTTTCAAAAATCGAATTCATTTTTCCACCTTAGTTGAAATTTTTCTTACAAATACGCTAATACATATATAAAGATTTGCCGGATAAACTTCAAAATTTTGGAGTATATTTTCAAATAAATGTACCTTCGATATATAATATAATATATAAGCAAAAAAATTGAATATACGCATACTCTACTTCTGAAACACATCCGAAAGCTCCATGGACTCTGCATAAATCACTTCCGTAACCGTCGTTAAATGCAAAGACTTTCGACAAAAATATTAAAATGGGAATTTTGCTTTTTTTAGAAACTGAAAAACGAGATGAACATTTTGGAGAGTACTCAAATATCCCACAAATTGACCACATGGTCCAATCACTTTTGCAGGATGTGCAGTCACACTGTACTTGTTTGTATGTACTGCTTTGCTTTTGTAACTATTTTCAATACGGCACTATTTGCTTCATTGCGCTATTCGTAGGTAATTGAAATTTCATTTCGTTAAGGCTTAGCCGTATTAATAGCCACGTGTGTAACTTAACTCAAAAATTGTGTCAGCTGAAAAAGTTTATAGCTTTTTAGCGTTTGGACTACATATAGTTTCCTAGAGCCCTCCAGCAGCAATATATCTTTGTTTTTAACCAATACTAATAAATAATGTGACCAAATAAGTCATGCCACATTTATACAGTTTTCACATACATATACATTTATATATTGTATATGATCAGTATGATGGCATAGATGGGTTTCTGGAGGTCTATGTCACCGTCTGTCCAACTGTACGTTGAAGCGATAACTTAGGTTCTTTGAGGAAAGTGAGAATGGTTTCACATACAAGGTTATATGCATTAAATGCTATGTGCATTATATTCGGTTATGAAATTTTAGTTACTCTTCTCTTCTTACAGCGTGAACACAAGTGAAATCGTGTAATAACCATCTACACTGCCAATATAACTTAATTTTTATTGACATAAACTTATTTGTGCTAACAATAGAAAAATCAACCATCAATGAAGATATCCAAACGAAATTGGCTCATATCGTTGCATTTTGTGCAAAAAAAGATTACATTTTAATTACTGCACAATTATTTTCAAAGTTCTACAATAATTTAACTTGCCTAAATTTATCCGTTCTCCCTTCAGATGTCAACTGAAAAACTTTTAGAATTATCTGTATTTAAAGAACAGTAAGTTTCTCTGCAATTGTGTATTAAGATGATGGAAATTCTTCACACCAAAACGAAGTCATTCAAGCACCGCCAAAAGAAGTGTTAAGGGACAAAGTGGTGACTACAATTAAGTCAAAATGCGTTTAGAACCCGCAGCAACATAAACAACTAATAAGGGACGCACAAAGAATCGGGTTAAAGAAGAGAAATTCTGAGGGTTGCTAAGGGATATGAGTAAGCAGGGAAAAAGTTCTATGAAAGCAAACAAAATTAATGAACCGAGGTGGTTATAGTTGGTGGACAAAATCCGCGCCGTTTGGCAAAGTAAAATTTAACTTAATCCTTTAAAGGCCATTGTCATAATAGGTTACCTTAATGTCGGCTAAGTGGTAAAGTTACTTAACGGTAATGAGTGCCTGAAAGGGCACATCAAAAAGTTTTTACAGTACTATTATTTGCCATCATTATTGTATTTGAAATAATTGCTATTGTGGCATGAAAAGTTTTCCAGGATTAACCGCCGTTAATTATTTTTCAAAAACATATTTCGTAGCATTGACGTTATTGGTTTCGAGAGTAGAACACACAATTAGATTGGATAATGAGATGTATGTGAATTGCGCTTAATTTTAATTACCCAACCGAAACCGAAACCTATGAAATGTTACATTAATAAACCTATCAGTGAAACCGGATTTAACTAGATTAAATTAATCAAGGAAAGAGCAATTTTAGTATGGCAAAAATGGAAATCATATTGTAGTCGCGTCTCACGCTACGCCTGCTGGGATCATCTAGCCGGTCACACGCCATTGAAATTCAATTAAAGGCGACATTTGACCGGGATCAAATGCATTTATCAAATTGTCGTTGACTTTTGTTTTAACGCGAAGAAAGAAAGCGCGAAAAGCACAACGCAAAATAAGGCAACGCACAGCGTGCGGCGATATTGTAATGCCTCAATAAAAAACAGCGTAAAGGCAACCAAAATTAATGTGCGTTTCCAGCGAATGTTAAAAATACAGTTAAAACAGTAAATGACCGTAATGACGCAGCGCTTGTGCCGTTAACTTTGACTTGACTCGAAATTAATGTCTCTGCATTACTGACAGCATAGCTGAAGTTCGCAGCAATTGGATCGAAATGGGGCAGCTGCAGCGATTGGTAGCGCCCACAAGTATTGTTCGCACACGATTTGGGCGGATAATAAATACATTTATAGCGGAAATTATTCAAAGCAAATGCGAATATAATTGCACCTTCGGCCAGCTGAGCCGAAACATAAATTGAATGGGGCCAAAAGGCGTTGGAACATAAATTGATAGCCGTGTATTGAGGTGTGGTCCCCGCTGCCTTGTTCAGCCACCCAGCTATTTATAGTTAATTCACGAGGTTGTTTTAGGGACCCCCCAAAATGTACACCATTTGTAATCGATTAAATGTTAATCATGTTTATATGTAAATACTTTTGGATGTGCACCGCTGACAAAATATGTGAAGAACTTAATTTTGATTCTAACGCTGTCAATATTGACAAGA
The DNA here is from genome assembly GCF_042242935.1 of Bactrocera oleae. Classification (NCBI taxonomy): domain Eukaryota; kingdom Metazoa; phylum Arthropoda; class Insecta; order Diptera; family Tephritidae; genus Bactrocera; species Bactrocera oleae. The sequence goes on from NC_091536.1 coordinate 24,165,332, forward strand.
TTAGTAGATTACATAATGTGCTTAGAGTACAAAAAAAAAAAACAACAAGGGAAAGTAATCAACGTTAGTACCCAAAAGCGTTACGCATGTCGTGCATATCGTGAGCACAGTTCGATTCATAAAAGTGTTCACGTGAAAGTACTAGCGTAATGGTAGGCTTAAACCCTTCCTTCTTAAACGGCACACCCAGTATGACAACCTAACTGCAGCATTATTATATATTTTAACACAACATATACACAGTACCATGGCTGAAACTTACAAGAAAAATTTCTCTCTGGAATATATTGTTAGTACTATGACTGATGGTCGAAAAAAATCAAAAATTGGCAAACTGGCGGCGTTTTTGAAAAAAATTAAGCTTTACCAAAGTTTTTGATCGTTTATGGCTTGCCAGTATTAAAATTTTGATCAAATCAAATAACTTGTTGGCCTTTCTATGGAAAGCTATATACTATATAAAAAGTGCAGAAATAATTCGATAGTGATCGGATCATTTGTTTCCGCGTAATCACTCAAACAAATTTGAAAAATGTATTTTTGAGAGAAACTCGTTTAAAGATAAACTGATTAATATGATTGAACTGAGCGGTTACACAAACTCAAAAACTGTTTGAGATGTTGATTTAAAATTTTAGTATATTGCGAGTATTTGCAAAGGTATAATCTATCGAAATATGAAAATGAGCAAATAGATTAACATAAGTGCCACCTAATATTTCTACTTATTTCACATTTAAGTCTTATTTTGAGAACGCCGGCGAAATTTCAATAATTGTATACCATACATAGTTGCTGTCTCTTTCTGACATTACTTTCGCGACGTAAATCATTCTATCATCACTTAAACAACTGATGTAAGCAGTTATAACACATGTTTGTAAATATATTGTAATATATATGCTGCCACATATTTGCAACTCACAAATCCGTTGCAACACCAATACAGTTACTCGCAATGCTAACGGCGTTTTGAAATGTTCTGCACGTAAACTGACAAATTTCCTGCAAACCAACAATTGCGAACTGATGACAATGCTATTTAGATGAAATACACCTCTGCACATGCAGCCGCACGCATATGTATGTATGCATTAGTATATATGTACAATACATATGTATGTGTATATACTTGTATACTTGCAAGTCTGCAGGCGTCTTGGCACTGGTACTTATGGTTAAATGCTTGTGGAATCTATTTGCATATGAAAATGTTGTAATAACTAACATGCAAACAGGCTACAATAATAACAACAATTAGTAATTTTAACAACTTAACAGCAAGTACCGTTATACGAGCATACAAAATACCTGAATCGTGCCGAAGAACGGAAAGGCAAAATACTGTTACTCAGTTGTAAGCGTTTCTAAGTAACGAGATATTTCTAAATGCGAAAACATGTAAGCGATATATGCGTGTGATGTGTTTGTGTGTAATTGCCTGTACTGCGTACATGCGCCCTGCATTCGTTATGTGTGTGCTTGCTATGTACTTGCCCACTTCTAGTGAATATATGCATTTAATTACCGAGTAACCACAAAATAACGGACAATGAAATGTCTTGTACTTCTACGGTGATGTGTTGTATTGTTATATAATATAAAGTTGAGTGTACTTAAGCATGTGTGCAATTGCTGGCTGCCTATTACCTAAATATCGTAAAGAAGAAACACTTCTAAACACCACCATATACACATATAACTAAATATATTTACACAGATACCCACTTAAACTGCTTTCAAGTAACCATGTTCGCATATGTGTATAAGCTTCCTCTAGATATTTGTATGCATGCATATGTAAGTATGTATGTATATATAGCTAAATAGATATAAATAGCTTGTCTAATATTTGTCTGCAATGAGCTTTGAACATAAACTAGCGGCTGCCTCAATATCTTCTCATTGTCTCTATTCTCCATAGTTGCCACTGCCAATTGTAATCAAATCATAATTACTTCTTCTAACTCATTTTGTGGCATTGACTATAAGTATATATGTTATATTATAGATACATTTATAAATAGTGCGGACATTTACACATGTGACCATCGAAATAGGTACGACGGTTTTGACGATTACATAAAATCTCAACAGTTTTCGTTTACCCTCCTTTCCGTATACATATGTCAACACAGTCAAAAATGAAACACAAACTTTTTTATAAGGGTAATTATATAAATATATAGATGTGAAAAGAGTTTCTTTTTATATGCATGTGTTGGTGTTGAAATTTGGATAACTATTTTATAACAAAAAAAAATTGTTAATCGTTCTGCGGTCATTTACAATGGTTTAATTATCTTCGACTTAAAATTGCTAAATTGTAGTGATGAGCGATATTGCGATTTTTCGATGGTATGTATATATGGGCTTATTTTTGTTAACTATGATAGAATTGCTTCTGTTTCTTGCCTTTTGTTGAACATATTATTAGATTACAGCCCACCCCTTACATAGTTAATTTAGTTTGCTTCGGTTACCATCGCTTGCTCCTGATCACTACAGTTGCATTTTCTTCCAGGTGCCTCTTATGTTTCTTTTATGCTTATGAAAGCATTTACTTATGAAAATTAACACACTTATCTTTATATGTACATATGCATGTACTCGTATGCCCATTTGGTTAATTTGCCACAATACTACAGAAGAGTATTGTTTGAGTACCTATCTTTTCGGTTATTGTCTTTGCACATCTATTTCTCTCTCATTATATATAAGTTTCGAAACATTTTCTAAGTAATTATTTCTGTTTGTTCGAATCGGCATCTGTGTGCATGGACATTACATGCACAACCCTGTAAAAGTAACAAGTATTCTAAGAAGTACTCCAAGCAGTACTACAAAATGAATCACAACGCATATATATGTATATACTCTAACGCTACATATCCTCAGAGAACTCCACGGAATAGTTGGAATACATTTTTTTATAACTATTTTCAAATCACCTACTTATTTGCGAAAGTTTACACGAAGAAAGATCTGCCAAAATTTAGTTGGCGTATATCTGGAGACATTAGTTATTCCAGTAATGCATTGTAGTGCAGCATTTTGTGCGTACTCCTATCTTTGGTTCCATCAATTTTCACAGACAAGCATGCTTTCAGCGGTAATGAGTTCATTTGAACGATTACGGAATCGGAATATGTTTATGACCACACCGAATCTTTGGTGTTTGAGACAACATGTATTTACTATCCTCTGAATTTCTACTGGCCTTCGGATGCGCTCGCTTGTACTCATATGCTGAATGTGTATAGGATTGTAGTTCTGAATTTATGTGTAAATACAATGAAACTATCTTGCTCGTTGACTTTAGACAAAGCACATATAATTTAATTATTCAACAACAAATGCAACCAATTGATTTCACATTAATTTGAAATCTAATGTTGAAAGGGAATTCAAAGTGTTCAATTTTGCCCTAATAAGATTCTGAGTGCACGACTCCCAAAAGTAAAACACGGGCAAGCATGAAACAATCAATGTAAAATACCCCTTCAGTAGAACTTATTAAACTGAAAGTTGAAAGGGGTATGATTTGATGTTGTAAATATCAATAGTTTATCAAATAATGGCGTCGTTTCAATTTCCGTGTTGCTCAAAATTCATTCGCCATTCAAAGCCTTTATCCTAATCTATTGTGTCTAAAACTATATTCATGAATTTTTTTTTTTTCAAAATTCAAAGTATTGCCCATCTGAGAATATTTTCCTATCTTTCTAGTAATTTGTGAACTCCGTCGCCGCGAACTGCGTTAGATATTAGGCTTTTGCTTTTGCATCGATTTGGCTGCTTGGCCAGTTTTCACATATGATTTTTTGCATTTAGGATTTGTCGCAATGTCGGAATAATCCATTCGGTTTACAAAGTGAAATTTCACGAAGTTATAAAATCTTAATTCAGCCGACAATTAATTCTTAAAACTTAATCCCACTTATGTTACATTAAGAACGCTTATTCCAATATGAAAGCCAGTTATAAACCACTTAATTGCCATGGATTTGCTTCTACAAGATTAATACTCGAAATGTGCTCGAGTCAGTTACAAGAGGCAGAGGCTTACTGCACAGCAAGGCTCGTAATGCTCGTATTACGCTTCGCCATTCTTATGAGCGAATACTTGCTCGGAGCGTACAAATTGCTCTAAGCACTGACAAATATCAAATTTATTTGCCGATATGCATATACAAATATACAAGCAAACATACATACACACGCACACACATTTATGTGTGTATGTTTGGTTTTGTAATAATTTGAGGGCCAGCTGGGCAATCTAACGCTGCACACTTCCTCTGGCATGTTTACACGAGTCCGCTGTGCGCCTGTGTGTGTATACATTTAGCTGAGCTGTTGGTGACGCTAAGTTAGCGCATTAAAGCAATCAGCTGGAGTGCGCCCCAGGTGTGCCGTGGAAGGTGGTTCTCGATGCCGATGCAGATGGGCGTGCAATGCAGAGGTCTGTGGATGTGAAGTCTATGCATGTACGTATATATGTATATTATGTAAGTAATAAGGGTGGGCATGCATGTTCGCGCTGACCGCCTCCACCTATGTCACCAAGTTACACGTGTTGCAGCTCCTTTACTAATTAAAATGGCAATTTGCAACGCTCGCAGGTAATTAATTGCCACAATGCAACACGATGTTGCCGCTATGCAAACATAAGCACCACAACGGTTTTCCTCGCAGTATTGTTGTTGCGGTCAGGCAGGCTGTTGCTGTTGCTAACGTTATAACAACCGTGTTAGTGTCAACACATTCGCAGGTTGTGCTGAGCTCTACCTACTATTTGCCACAAACACATACATATGCCAATACAAGTGCAGCAGTTGGGTGTTACGTTTGCTCTGGATGCTTGAGGTGTGGCTTTGTATTGTTGCAATTTCGGTGCTTAATATACATAAGCCACACTTAAACACTTCATTACACCCCAACCAATTAACCGATCGACAGTTACACCACACATACCTACATATATATAATAGCATACTAACAGCCCAATTGCTGAATTGGTAGTACTGAAGAAGCTCTCCAGTTGCCAGTCCTCCAATCTTCACCTAAAGCCTGTAAATTTACAGCAAAATTATTTCCTTCACGCGCCTCCCATTGCCACTCTAAGGAGTTGTCGTCGACACCATCTTTAGTGGCAATCGTCGTGGGTGTGAACGCATTGGTGTGCTGGAATTCTAGCAGTATAGTTGATTGAGAGGAAATGATAAGTGACGTTTAGTCGAGATATGCTAAACTAGCAAGGACGAAATATTATGGGCAAGCATGGGTACTATAGTAGGATTTGTTGTTGCAAAGGCTTCCAACCCAGGAAGAGTTTGTGGTCGAATAAGTATAATGGAAAGTAGTTGATCAAAATTGAGAAAATAGAACACAATGTAACTACGTGGCGCAGTTTAAGGGAATAATCTGTGTTAAGATAATAACGCTAGCGTTTTGGTAGGACAGGATAACAACTACAGTCGAAAGCATAATTAAAGGGAATTTTATTATTCAAATTACTATATTCATCATATAAGAGTTGCAGTTTGGTATGAAAAGATACCACTCAATTTTGGAATCGACACAGAATATACTAAGCGAAATACATTCATTATCAAAATTGACCCGTACAGATCCATATAAACTGAAACCACTCTTTGCGTGTTAAACAAACAGCTGCTAAACACACTCTTATTGACATATGGAAATCAAACTATACACGAACATAAAAAAGTTTTAACAATGTAGGAAGTTTACATGAATCTGTCGGAGCACTCATTGTTCTAAGTTTCGCTATTTTCAGTAATATTTGAGTTATTTTTTGTAGGGAAAAGATCTGGTTCCATAGTGGCATACTAAGAAAATTGGGCCGGATTAGTTTTTGGTGCTACAAAAAAAAAAATATAATAATAATTCTCTATCACGCTGCTAAGGATTATCTTCCTCAATACAACTTGGATATGCAATGCCAATGCTGCATGACATTGCGCTTCATTTGTGCTGTAAAGTTTATCAAGGGAAATAAAATGTTGCAGCTACTACATGCGACTTGCCAGTAATACTAGTGGAAATTGCGATGACAACAGTTGTGAGGGTAAATATGCTTACTTTCTCGTTGCAAAATTTTACACATATACACAACTGCTATTTTTCATACCTTGAACAGGGTATACTATGTATGTAACGAAATTTGTAACACGTATAATGAAACGTCGGAGATCCATATATAATTGATAAGCTTCATGAAGTGAATTGATTTTGCCATGTTCATTTGACCGGCCGTCAGTCCATCTGTATATACGCGAACTAGTCCCTCAGTTTTGTTTGCATTGGCCCCTTGGTTTACAATTTATGAGGTCATTGACCCTTTTGTTTACATTTAGCTAAGTCAACAACTTTTGTTTACATTTAGCCAAGTCAACAATCTTTGCTTATATTTTGGGTCAATGGCCCTTTTTTTACACTTTATGAGGTCAATGACCTGTTTGTTTACATTTTGCCGAGGTCAATGGCCCCTTTGTTTACATATATGAGGTCATTGACCCTTTTGTTTACCTTTAGCCAAGTCAACAACCTTTGTTTACATTTAGCCAAGTCAACAACCTTTGTTTATATTTGGGGTCAATGACCCTTTTGTTTACATTTTATGAGGCCAATGACTTCTTTGTTTACATTATGAGGTCAATGACCTGCTTGTTTACATTTTGCTGAGGTTAATTACCCCTTTGTTTACATTTTGCCGAAGTCAATGACCGTTTTCTTTACAATATGAAGTCAATTACACTTTTGTTTAGATTTAGCAAGTGTACAACCTTTGTTTCTATTTGGCAGGCAGGTCGAACTCCTTTTCCGAAGTTTTATCACTTACACCTTAAATTTCTTATTACTTACTAATTTAATTAATTATTATTTGTTCGTTTAATTTTTATTTAATAATTTTTTAAAACCAAAAGAATCATAGTAGGATTAAACCTATCGTAAACGAAAGATAAAATATCAAACATTATATGGAGAGTGAGCGGGGTTGTTATCCGATTTCATCCATTTTTATCAGTAGGGGTAAGGAGAATTGAAGAATTTGTCTTGAGCGAAATTGGTTATTGTATCTTAAGTGGTTTAGGAGATATGTGCTTTGAATCTCTTAGAGGGCGGTGACAAGCCCACACGCTTCTGCGATGTCTTGTGCCAAATTACAGGTTTGTATCTTAATTTAGTACTTATGGCATTTTATAGGTTTTTGATCAATGGCGTTTTGTGCGTGAATTACGAACTCGTCTTCAGGTAGACAGTAGGATTTTAACTCGTTTCACCATCCTGATCATTAATACATACATATATTTATAATCCTATATCGAACTCGATAATTTTAAGGTGATACAAACAACCGTTAAGTGAACAAAATTATTATACTCTGTAGCAACATGTTGCAGTAGTATAAAAACGAGTATAGAAAGAACTAGCAAACCGTTTTCCGTTGGATACAAACCGACATTCACCCTTTGAAATTCTCATTGTTTTGCATTTGCAGTAATTATTATTATTTTAATCCGTGCAAAATCAAAGAGTAAGCTTTTTTTTTCCTATTTTGACAACTGAAATAATGTTTTAAGCGTATTATGAATATTCACGACAGCAATGCAAATGCAATTACTACATATATACTTGTATAGTGTACATTGTAATTGCTGTTGAAAGCTATACCGGCCCACTCCACTAAAGTGTGAATTTATTACAATACATCCTATTAAAACCGAGTTGACAAGCACATAGTCACGTGGTCATGTGGTACTCATACCATTTTGTGTAAGAGATAAATACACATGCACTTATGTACAACAATTAACAAAAACATGCAAATATGCCAATATATATGTGAGGATAATATATAAAATACTCTGTTATAGAGGCAAAGGTGTGTCGCGCTCGATCAGCCGTGTGAGTGCGAGCCATATTTGGAAGGAAAAAATAAAGACAAATATAATTGGTAATTAATATGGAAAAGCGAATGCTATATAATGGTTATGGGCTAAATGCTTCAAACGTGAAAAAATTAAACTTTTCCAACTAATGGGAAAACGACACAGCATGTGTGATGTAGAAAAAATCTGAATTTTTTTATATAATGTGCATGCCAATGTCTGAAAGCGACCATAAGAGGTTAAAAGTGGAAGTTAAATGACAACTAGAGCAGTTAAACTTCCATGTCCCGTAATTGACCAAATAGTACGCTACAGTATTTTCAGGTAAATACAAAAAAAAAAGGTGATATGATATTGAAAAAATTTAAAAGACAATTCAAGCATTTTATGCTTAAAAAATTTTTTTTTAATGTTTTATAAAGTAATATGAATTTATTTATATGAACATGATTTTATTTTTGGTGCTTTAGTAATAATGGTGAAGAAGCTTCAACTACATACAATGGCGCGCAAGTGTAATTATGTTTTTTTCAATGAGAGTTACAATAATATCGCTTCTGTGAGGGTAGTTGAATATGCTGCTGTATTTTTGACTTTGTAACAAAATCCAACGAAATTAAAATGTTCACATAAAAATCTAATAAGGACATAGGGTTTCTTGCTAAATTTCTGCAAAAAATGGTGGACATTTCTAAAAAAAAATATAATATATATATCCAACATCAAAAACTATAAAATTTTCTCTACATACATTGTGTATATGAAACTCCGTTATTGTGCACGTTTGGATGTAGCTACTGCTGAAAGTGGAGCATGTGAGCAGAGTTTCAATGCAATTGCTTGTACTCTGTATACTTGCATGTAGGTAGGCGCTGGGACTCGCATAACAAAAGCCGACTTTCAGCATTGTTTGTTCGATTGAATTGCCGCAGTGCTGTCGTTTTTTTAGTTTTAAGTTTTATTTTTACTAACGGCTTACCCTTTTTTATGGAATTCCAACATCGCGTAAATTGTTAAGGGCCATGCGAAAATGGGCTTTGCGTACATTTCATACGCTTACTTCACTTGCGGCTTTAACCGAACAGAGGTTCAACGATGCCTACCACTACGACGCTTCCAAAAAAAGGAAAATTTCACCTTCAGATTTTTTTCTATATATCGTGTGCAATTACAGGGGGGATAGAGCCAAATTAAGTGTTTTATGTCGACTGATAACTGATGCCACTGACCAGTGACCACCCTTGGGACTGTAGTTCGAAATAGCAGTTATAATTGCATATTGCAACACAACATCTGTTGTCAACCTTTTTTCATCTCATTAAATTTTGAAAGCCACCAGGCGTAAGAGCGGATATGAAAGCGTGTGGTCTTCGAGGGCGTGCGTGTCACATGACTAGGCTTGTGTATGTCACATTTATGAGTAATAAATGTCATTACACCACCTACGTATATTTTCGCCCATACATTCTTGTTATTTCATATGCGCATAGCAGAAATGTATTTGGGTTAATGCCCCGTTATGTCTACACTTGTTCGTTTGTATTCATTCAATTGGGCTGCCGGTCATTGTCAATGAAATGTTAATTTTGTGCTGCCTATTAGGATGGACATATGTCAGAGTTACACCTTGTCAAATAACCACGTCCCTTGACGAAGTCGCCTGTGTGACCACCATTGAGTGCAATCCTCAGACACACATTTGTATATCCATGAGCTGCGTACCTAGTTATGCATATATGGACTTAAGTCGTCATTTTGGCCATCGACCTGCATGTTGAAGCAGTGGCAGGTGGTCGTTGCTCTGAGTTGTTGACTTACATGACTTACATGTGTTTAGTGGTTTTCCCATTTATAATGCCAACCGATAGCCTTGTTACATTTGTGCCTAGACGCCATTGCCTTTACATATATAGTAATAACGGTCACATTTATGTTTGCAATGGTTTGTCTCTATAAACAAAGGGTGTGTTTTAAACCGCCTAAACTGCATAGTTAATGTGAAAATTCCTTTCAAAGGATTTCCAGCTGGCTTTGCGCAATGAACAAGTACAACAATTGTACTGTAATGCAACTATAGACAAAAGTTCGGAGAGATTGGTATTAATAGTAGTTGCAAGAGAAAGCTGGACGTGGTTACCCTGTTATAGGTTTTGAGTCTTTGAATAGCAGCTTTGATATCTCTTTCACTCTTTAGGTTATATGAATGGTTTTGAATCCATTGGCTCTTGGTGTCGGTTCGAGCATCACTCGGCGATATTGCTACAACGTGTTGCTCATTTCTTTTGAATATATATATGGTTCCACCTACTAATTCCCGTCTTAAGAAATTAAGTAAGAAGTGTTCGAAAAATCATCATTTACCTATAAATTGGCTAAGCGAACACCCCTTTTATATCATCTGTTAAAATTTGGCGCGTACTGGTCCACTTAAACTGCGCGTGTGAACCACATCAATAAAAAATTTTTATTTTATATCTTTATATATTTATATCACAATCTATTTTGATGTTCGTGTGAAGTATGTCAATTAATTATTATATAAGTTTCTAATGTTAAGTATTCCTCCACTATTTACTGGCAAATGTTTTCTTAGAGACTGAATAAAAAGTCATTACTGCTTTGGAGTGATATACTGCATAAGAGTTAGTTGCATAAAAGATTCTGTGGCAAGCTACATATGTATATGTGCTTATTTGTAAATGCGTGTGTGTACTCGCCGATGAGAGTTCCATTTATTCTCTCATTCTATTGCAATAGTTTTACGCTTTAATTGTTCTTCTTTTTTACATTTTTAACTCATCCGCGCCACTTTTGCCACTATGACTGGACTGTTATTGCAGTTGTTCCAGCTATTTTAACATTTATTTATTCTCATTTCCCTGGACAATGGAAAGGATCGCTTTTGCGTTTTCTTTGTTTTTTTTTTGTTTTGGTTGAATTTATTTAACGGATTTTATTGGCATTGACTACACCAATACAGTATTGTTTTATTGGCTTTGAGCCATTCATGTGTGTTGTGGTATTTTTTATCGCATTTTTGTTTTGATTTCATCTTTGTTTCCCTTACTTATCTGCTTTGCTCACACTGCGCTGACATTTTTTTATTCCTTACAATGCAACTCGATTGGTTCACTTTGTTGAATTTTTCTTTATTTTGATTTCATTGACTTTGTTGATTAATCGTCTCTTATTGCTCTTTTCCGTTTTGCTCGTTTTTTATTTTGCATTATTATGCCCTAAACAGGGTGTGCTATAAACTTTGTAACACCAAAAAAGTAAAACAACTTCGGAGACTACATAAAAATGAGCAGCGTGACCAGCTAAGTAGATTTAGCCATGCATCCATCTGTCTTTACATATGCGATCTAGTTCCGTGGTTTTTGAGATATTGATTAAAATTTTGGACACATCTCTTTCTCCCCAAGTAGCTGCTAATTTGTCCGAAACGCTGATATTGGTCCACTAAAACATATAGCTGCCATCAAATCAAGCTAAAGATAAAGATTTTTTTGTACACTTTTATGCTTTAAGAAACATTTACATGTGAAGGGTATTATAGCTTTGGTGCAGCTGAAGTTAACGCTTTTCCTTGTTTTCTATAGCATTTCATTTAGTCGTTGCTGTGCGACTTGGGTTGCTTGTTCAGCTGCTTGGTAGATATCTGTAGATAGCTTACTCTGCTCATCACAGGAAAACGAACAATATTAAATTGGCAGCGAGTTCTGCTCAGTACTAAAGGGGCGTGGACAGCATGCTAGTTCGTCAGACGGTAGATGCTTAATCTAACTTAACTAAGTACACTGTTGAACCGTCTACAAAGCCGTTGAAAGTTGCCATAACCTGTATAGTTTCGAAAAAAACGAACGACAACAACAATTACGTTAATATTAAACGGCCAAGACTACACTTAAATAATATATTTATACTTGCCATACATGCGCAAATTCATTTATTTCGATATCTGCATAAACGCGCTGTTGATTTCATCGTTGGTAAACAAAGCGCCTCAAGCGCTGTGTAATATTTATATATATAAATATATAATAAATACGTACATACCCATATACATGCACAAAATAATGATTTACACACATTTGCATAAATACAGGCATATTTACTTGTAATAAAACATTAATACAGCTAAATGATTGGCCCCATCCGACATTAAGCACCGTAAAGTATGCTAACAAAAAATCGAGCGGAAATGTTGTGTAAAATTGCTGGCGACCGCGTTCAGTTCACAACGCAGCATGACATATGCTAGGTGCCGCCGCGTTTTGCTTTATTTCATTTCATTTATTTTCTTTAATGACATGCCGTAGATTTTTTATAAACATAGCATACTCAATATTATTGTTGCGCTTGAGCGAACATGTGTATTTTGAGAGTGGCATTTATTGTTTTGTCAAACTCACACTATTATACTAGCACACGTGAGCAAATATCTCAAATAGTACTATAAATAATGAATTCGAGAAATACTTTTGTGTTTTCATTATTGCTTGCTTGATTTTTGGTAGGTATGTTCGTTTGAATGGTCGCTTGTAAATACTCACATTAGCAGTGATTCTGCCAAATTCGAATTTTGCATGTACAGATGCATTCAAGCTTTCTCTCAACAAGCTGTGCAGCAGTTTTCTGCATGCCCATATACATATGTACTCTGGTAGTCATGTGCGGTTTCTGTTCCGAAAATCGCTTCAAAATTCAATTAAACCGTTTACCAATTTTCACATTCCAAATAGGAATTTCCATTCACTTTCTCTCTATTTTCATTTTGTATTTGTATTTTTTCTCTTTGTCTGTCATACTTGTTGCTTACAACTGGTGTTGGTTGCTAAAGCAAAAGAAAAAAAGAAAAAAAAATCAACAATTGAACAATTTATACGCTTTTTTTACTTTATTTCGAATGAATTTTTAATTAAAATTCGCTCTTTGGTGAAATAGCGAACCAATTATGGCCAGATTTGCTATGAAATTAGCTTATCCTATAATGAACACTCACATTTCCTTAAGCTGGCATTCCATATATTTTGAACTCAATCGGACTAACGAAAATCTACATATGCTGTTTAGAGGAATATATGGACTGAAATGTGTTCAGGTTAGGTTAGACTGGTATGTATGCTGATAAGTTACGCCTAGACCAGGTTTGGTATTTAGCGATACCAGATGGAGTGTCGTCCAAGAGTAGTAGTTATCCTTTAAGTTGTTAGCGCTTGACGCGAATTTCAACATGTTCTGTTTTGACCTTCTTTGCCAAGTTCCTGTCTAGATCGCCGTATAGACAATGAACGGTTTTACCAATATCGGTCATGTTTTCGGATGACAGCCGTTCAACACTCCTGGCAATCTCGTTCACTATCTCAATACCCGCAATGCCTTTGTGATATGTTACCCATTAAAAGTGAATCTGCTTGTTCCTGGCGACACTTTCCGCTGCTGCCTTGCTTACTAAGCCACAATGCGAAACGAGGTAATTGCTTTGATTGTTGCTTGGCTGTCCAAGTTGTTGTTGTTGGTGTAGCGGCAGAATTCTGCCTAGTTGACAGTCCTTGGTCGGATAAAAAGCCAAGTCCGTTCCGGTTATGTAGACCCGACTGTCGTGGGAACAATATGTCCAGGTATATGCTAACACTAGAGTTACCTACTGATGCGCTAGAGAGCAGTCTAGATTGGGCTCAAAAGCTTTTAAAATGCAGCACACAATCACTGGCGACAAAGAACAATAAGCGCAGACACACGCAACCGAACATTTGACCTTCTAACTTGTTACAGCTTTTTTTTTGGATATTCTCACTTCTTTGCTTATAATACTTGTATTTTGTTACAACATGTGGTGGGTGGAAAGGAGCGATGTGGCAACTAGTAGTCGGCCACGCCCTGCCTCTGCGTTTCCAGCGCAAGCTCAACTTAACCCAACATAGATATTAGGAATTTGGGAACATTTCGCAGTCAATTAATTTGCAAGTACTTAGTGTTTGTAGGCTGTCACTGGGTGTCACTTATGTTGAGCTTGGTCGCTTTGAACTCGGCGCTAGCCAAGAAAAACGTGGAGAATTAATATTCTTAGCTGCGCTGCGGACAAATAAGGTGTTGATGACCTTACAGTTAGAGACGGATAAGCGTTGAGAGGTGGGGAGGAAGTAACAATGGAAAACATTGACATTTATTTGTCACGTTTCTGGAACATTTCACATCCGACACGCATTACAAATTGTCCAACGTATTCGAAAAAAATTTAAAGTACATATCCGGCACTGTTTTAAAGTGCGTGAAAACCGTACAGAATAACGTCACCCTCGTTTTGGGGTTGTCACATTCGCATTTCAAACGCATTTTCAGTAGTTGATTCGCTTCACCACGCCTCAACACTTCCACGCCAAGCCGCATTGAGTCGCACATTGCGCGCATGGCGACCATGGGGTAGACAGGGTCACGTACAAGTCCACATCCGCGTTCACGTCGCACTCCATCATCGTCAATTGTGTGCCCATTTTGCCGCGAAGTGTATTTTTTTATGGCGAATTTACAAGCGACGTCGCATAAAAATGTTGCAGCACCCAAATAGTACCGGTTTGCTTTCGTTTTGCTGCCATTCACCTTTCAGGTTGCACAAAAAAAAAATGAACTCTGTGTAAGCGACGTTGAGTGAGGAAAATGTCGAAATCATTTTAAATTGTCGATCCTTGTGATAAAGGTTGCATATATGTATGTATGCGACGCGTCACTTGGCGGGCGCTGTTAACTATTTTGAGTGCTGCACCTGCCGCAGAGCCCTTTATATTGAGTACGCTGACAGGCTGCCAGCATTTTCGTTTTTGCGTAGGGGAGGGTGATTTGTCAGCGATGATGTTCAAATAATATTTATTATGAGGCGGTCGATGGGAGACACTAGGCTTCTAAATGTGTTTGTGATTATTGTAAGTGAATGTAATGGACTATGAAATGCGTTGGAAGAAGCGTAAATGCCTGCTTCATTTGATGCATTTATCTGCAGAACTTCCGTTGTATTCTATCAAATTATTACAACTTACAGCAACAACTATCGTCAGAAAATCCATAGAAATTCAAGCGCCTCACCAATCATTCGCTGAATTCACACTTGACAAAGTAATTATCTTTAAAATCACAACACAAACTCGTTAACATCCGTTGACACGGAAAATATACAACGCCAACAACAATTTGAGCAAATTTTCGAACCGTCAACAATTGTTGCAAGATAAAGCTGTCAATATGTCAGCAGGTAGACAAACGCAGAGACAGGAGCAGACACAAAGAAAAGCCAGCCAGCAAATCGATAAATAAATATTTCGATATACACACATACACATAAGTACACTTACGTGCGTGCGTCAGGCAGCTAGACAAGTAAATATATATTACGCGAGGCAAGCGGTCCAAACAGTAAACCTATTGAATATCAGTATTTATTTGAGGTCACCGGGTTGTATACGTAACAATAAATGCGAACGTTAAATAATAGAATTTATGTAAATGAATCGCGCATTTGCGACGATGACACGAACGGATAAGCGAAAATATTTAAATGAGTGTCATATATCTCGTGGATATACATACAGGCTCTAGCGGCTAGTGCGGCGCAGTGCAGGCGATAGCTGTAATTACCCCAAAAAGCACACACACACACACACATAAATAAAGTAAGCTTTATTATTTTTAGCGAAATTAATCTTATTTAAGCAAATATTTATGCACAAGTGGCACGGGGTGAAGCTTTGCAACAGTATCATAGTATATACGCACGAATTTAAGATATTTCCAGCTTGTGCAGGCCTACAAAATTATTTCGCTGGCGGTTTCTCGCACAATTGACCGTGCAGTGAGACTGGTTTTGTACTTCCCGCACCCAGCAGTGACAGGGGCGTAGGTTAAACCGGCATTAAAAATTCAATTTGTGGTTAAACACAAATTGTGCGCGATTAAATTTTATGCAGGCGCACAATGCTCGCCCTGCAACTTTGCCCTGCTAGGTAGCTGCAAGTCGACGTTTCTTTATTCAATGTTATGGTGGCGGTTTTTGTTGTTATTTATTATTATACAGCTTGTAAGGCGGAGTTGTTTGCTTTTGTTGTTGCTCATTTTGATTATCTCCAACTATATATAATATAATATATAAAATTTGTATATATGTATTTATTTACTTTCGCTAGAGCGCGCTTTGTTGCAATGATGCGTGTGTATGTTTGTATTTATCATTAATATTTTACGCTAAGGCATTTTTGCATTTACTTTACAAGAACAAGGGTGTGAAATATCACGGCTAAGGCGCCGTAAACGAAGAGCGCGCAGATTAAAGCAATGCAGTGGACTCGGTGCTGTAGTGCGATCCTGCACTAATCCTTCGGCGGCGATTAAAGTTAGCCTTGTCCATGTTGTTGTGGTTTTCTTTTTCTTTACATTGACGATGTTAGATTTTCTTTAAGGGTTATAAATTTTCCGCATGTTCTCAATGTTTGCACAATAAATTGCAACAGTGCGTTGGCGTGAAGTGACAAATTTATGTGAGCTCGCAGCTTGAAATGCGTTGCGGCTTTCGGAAGCAAAGACGTTATTATAGCTACAAAAGAGATATTCGATGCTAAATCAAACGCGTTCTCATTATTTGAAAAGTCTTGCATTGAACCCCCTCTGACGTTTCATTCGTGAGGGCGATATTACGAGTAAAATTCAAATACATCGACGGCGATTAACATAAATAAGAGTCGCAGTCGAGTGTGAGAGGTTTTGATATTTAATGGGGTTATATCAATTGAAAATTAAAAAAATCTTTTTTTTTATTTTGAATGTCTATCGAATATACATACATTTTAAAATATTCTCCGAAAACTTAATATTGATTAGTCAAATAGTTTCCGAGTAATGGGCGTATTTGTAAGAATTTTTTAACTTAGTTTATACCACTTTTTTAGATATATTGTATTTGTCAGCTAGCGATTTTAGGAATATGATTTTTGACAAAAATTACGATTTCCTAAGCCACTCCACAAAAAACTACTTTATTTTGGAAAGCCGCCGTTTTGCTAAACTCAAAATTTAACTAGTATTTCGATCATAAACCGTATTCATCTGTTCATAGTAATAATAATTTATTTTTGGTTTTTTAATTGAATTTAATCAAAAAATCTGCCTGAACCCCAGGCACCTTTTTGGGAATTCTTCCTGGCACCAAAAATTTTCAAAGTGAATTGTCGATTATTGAAGTACATTAAATTCTCTATATTTACATTGTATTTATTTATTAGGTAAAATGCCTCCTTAAAAAAAATGCATTTTTTATTACTTGCAAGTGGATAGCAGTCTTAGAAACGTAATACTCTCTAAGCACACTTTGAAGACAAGCAAAATTGGTCTCTGAATCTTTTATTTTTGCTTTCAAGTGATTTTTAACTCAATTAGTTTATTTGCAGTAGGCATCATAACTTAGTCTGCTCTGATATATTATATATTTCTCGTTTTTACTTTCAAATACAAGTGGTCCACTAAATTTGATGTCTTTTAAAGTAATCCACAAACTACAAGTATTTCCTTTATATATATACTAACAAGTCGGCAGAGTGTCTGGCGGTCGGCTCCGCCTGAAAATAGTCTATTTCTCAATACCCAAAAATAAATATATTATTACAAATAGTGCAATAATAATAATATGGTCAAAAAATTATTGATTTATTTATTTCGAAATTAACGGCAACTTAGCTATGACAATATTTCTGGGAATGAAAAAATGTATATTTCCTACTTCCGTTGTTGCGTCAATATTAAACCAAATACACAAATTTGGTTAGCTAATTTCATGCTGAGGCATTTTTATAGTTGCTGGCATAATTCGAAATTATTACCATGCCGTACCTTTCGCTTTCCTACTAGTCCTTATTTATTATTGTTGTTGGATCAACTCTTAATGTACCGACAGCTGCCGTGATTTACGAACTTTGGAGCAGAGAATATGCACCCATTAACAAATATGTGGCAGCAGAACTGCATTACAAGTGCAAACGCACACACCCACACATGCGCTAAGTCAGCAATTTGCCCTGAAAATCCATTTGAGCTGCGTAGCCAGTTATATATATTTGTCTCCGAGGTGCAGTGACTGCATGTAATTGTGCGCTAGCCTATAAGTTTTCCGCTTTAGCTACACACAACTTGGGCAGGTGGAAGGATTTGCGGCAATCGGCTGCAACGCAAACAACCTGCAACATGTAACAAGGTTTTTGGGTGTTGACATGTTGCATGCTACGAATTGCATTTTCACACTTTCATATTTTCTCACCTTATCTTGGTAGCATGCACCTTACATGCCCTCAAAGTCCCGGTGGCATAGTGTTGTTGCGGTTCGCATTGCTGTGTTTGGCCCAGAGCGATTTGTTATTGAGTGTCCTGCATACATTGTGTTGATGTTGCATGCTGCAGTGGCATGAATGGTTGATTTTATACTCTGCAATCTCCACTTCAAGCTGAAAGTGCTATTGCTTTGTCTTTACTCGCACGTGTAAGTGCAATTTCATTTTGTGGCAAAAATCAAGAATTTATTACGCCAGCGAAAGCTTTGTGGCTACCCAAATGCTCACAGCCTGAAACAATTTTATCTTCAAATAAATATTTTATTTCTTTGCTTCATTGCTGGTCACTTCATCAATGCCTGCAATAAATTTAATTTTCATTGATGCATTTAGGAAAATTGCTATAAATTAAGCGTTCACGCTTCGTTACGTACATACACGTACATATGGGGCGTGTGCGCGGGAAAGCGTTGGCATCTACGCACAACAGTGCATTTCCATATAAAATACATAATTTATGTTTTTGTTGGGGTTAATATCGACAAATAAATACATATTTATACATGTTTACAAGCCTTACTCGCATGACTGCCATAAGTAATTAATTCATTTGGCAAAGGGTGTTATAATCAATATTTGAGCTATGCGACTACTATTGTATTGCACGATTATCATTTATCTTAATTGCTAATATATATAAATACGATATTATAAACAGATTTGCATAATTCAAATTGTTTTCAATTTAATTTTAGCCGCAGGATATTTGAGGTTAAGTAAAACTTATTGTTCTAGTCTTTTAAATTATTTAAAATAGTGCTAAAGTGTAAAAGAAACAACAGTTTTTACGAGCACATAATTATCTGTCTTTCACCCATATAACTTTACCGCTATTCTAGCATTCAAGTTTCAAATTATTTAATATTTTCGCTCAGTATATTGTAATTTGATTTTGTGTTCTTTCACTTCATCAGCAAGAATACTCCGTAAGCGTGCGCTTTCGCTGTCGTCATTGTTGCAAGTACAGCTGCGTTCTCTGTTGTCAATCAGAGTTCATAGTTTCCTGTTAAAGTGTCAAATTTGTCGTTCGATTGACGAGGGAGACAAAGCATCTGAATAGATTGTCGAATGAATGCAAGTCTTATTGAATTGAGCTAACGGCGACGCTTCGTTGAGTATTGCAACGACAACGAGTGATGACAGTGTCAGCAGAAACAAAGGCATGCTGCGTCTAAGTTGTGAGCAGCGTGGTAGCAAAAGGCAATACAAGCTATGAAAATATTTAAGCAGCGCAATCGAAAGGCTCCCTAATTGGAAAACTGCAACAACAGCACCGCCTGTTAGTGCTGCCATTACTGTAGTGGTAGTAAGGACGCTGCTAGAAACGACGGAAACATGCAGGATGCCAGCAAAAATAACAATCACAAGAATTAGAAGAAGTGAAAATTTCATGGCGAAGTCCACCAATTTGAAGCTGGTGCACTTGGGCGCCTGCCTGTTTTGCTTAGAAAATGAGGCTCACCTTCAACGTAATACAAGTATTTCAACGTTTTTTCACAGTTCATAATAAGAAAATTTTGAATTGGCCTAGCTCTGATTACAAAGCAACTAGTACACATTCGTCTAGATTGTTTTACCGTTACAACTCTTTCCTTCAAACTTAAGTTGTTGCAAAAATGCACTAATACTTATTTATGAACCTGTGTGTATATGTGTAGTTTTTTTGATACAAGCGCGTTAAATATTGCTGCACGTTTATATGCATGAGTGCGTGCATACGCTTTTGATGGCTTGTTGCAGCAGATTGTGCTTACATGTCGGTGACCAGTATGCTGCCGATGTGTATTTTATTTTTTACCGCTCAGTTTGTGCTGAATTGGCGAATGTACTTGCCTCAGTACTGTGTGTTGTATTATGCAAGAAAATTAATACTTTTAAGGGACACACCTAGTGTGAAAACCGTAGAAAATCGGTTTTTTTCATATTTTGATTGGTAATTGTATCCTTAAAATAGCATCCTGAAATTGTAAATCAATACGCCTGCTAAAGTATAGCTGCTCCGTTCAATCAGTTCCATCAGCTTATCTTTATACGCATTTTTCTCAACAACAACATTTATTCAAATTTGCTTCAGTGCTTACTTGTAGACTAGCGCTCCGATCTCTAGAAATCTTAAATTTCTGCATGTTTTGCACATTTCTCCAAACAATAACCTACTAGTTATTTGATCTTATCAAAAATCGCATTTTGGCAACCCTTTTTTTTGAACGCCGCCATTTTGTTAATTTCGGATTTTTGACGAGCTTGATAATTTTTTCGGTACTTGGTAACATCAAATCAGCTGGTTTTAAATTTTTATTTTCAAAAAAAAAATTTTCAATTTCAATTCCAAAATTTGAATTAAAAATTGAAAATCTAACATTTAACCGAAAAATTTTGGAATACAAAGTTCTCAACCTTAGTCTTGAGAATTTTTTGCTTACTGTGGGTTACTGAGATCTTAAACACAGTTTAAATTTGTCCAGCTGCAAAATATAATCGGCTGTTACTATTTATGTACCCATACATATGTAGTATTGCGCCTGTCTCATTTTACAATTTTAAAATTTTCTTCCACACCTTCGTATGTTGGTATTTTTTTGTGCCACCGTGTCTGCTTCAATAATAAAATGACAAGTACCACACTACATTGTGAGTTGTAAAGTGTAAAGCAACGACAAACACCGGCAACAACTTGCTTGACAGCAACATAAATTATCAACAACTGCATAATATTCGTGTACGGTCAGTGAGGGTTGCAAACATGGGTGGATCTGATTGTGGGGAACCTGAGCATTGAATTCTGTCGCAATTTTCGAAATTTAAAATTTGTGTAAAATGTTCAGCTCTGGTTGCTGAAAAAGAAAAATCGCATAGAAAATAAGATACACGAAAAACTTACATGGCGTGCTGTGGGCCTTGCAAACTTGCAAATAATTACAAATGTGTAATGCAGTGTTTCCTTTTTGTATTTTTTTTTTGTTAAATGCCCATCAGTAATCTGTAATCCTTTCCTGATGACGTGCAGACTGAATTCAAAATTAAAAAAAAAAGATTCAGTTTTGCATACTCCTGTGGGTTAACTTAGGGGGGTCTGCCTTAAATGTTGTCTTCTTCTGTGGTCTACCTTTCTTGCGTGCCAAATTCGTCATCATTTAGAAGGAACAAATATTAACGCTGAATTTGCTCCCTCGTTCCCTTACTCCGGACCGCCGCCACAGTCAAGTGAGCGTAAACATAAATACAGAAATAGATTTCGACCGTAGATTTGTCACTCTTTTTCGCTTCGCATGTCAACAGTTGATACCTCTGCAGCCACGCGCTCTCCTCTCGCACATGACTGATAACAGCTGATGTTGGCAGCAACATTTACGTGCAACAGCACTCGCCACGACAACACGTAAATGGAAATACTTCTATTGCTTCAAAGTTGGCGCAGCTGAATGTGTCTGAGTTCAGTTGCTTGTTGTACGCTTTCGGAGCAATTTCATCGAGCAGCTTCATCTTCGTCACCCTACGGCTAACGCAGTGACATAATGTGATAAATGATGATTTCGTAATCGTACACATACAGATGCACAAAAAAACCAAACCAACAACGTAGTTACAAAGCACACACAGACATAAGGCAACAACGGCCAAGTTTAGGTACATTTTCAACACCAAGATGTCTGATACAACAATTCATGAGATGGAGAAATGTACAAAAACAAGCGACAGGCGCTCAAGTTTTGTAAACGTTGAAATATCCTCTCGTTCGTCCATCCCCCACTTGCAGTCTGCTGTGCAGAGCCGCTCCGTAGTTTTCCTTGAATTTGTGCGGCTCGGCAACGACGGCACCACATCCTGCAATTAAGATTTTAAAATTGAAAATGAAAAATTACATTAACCAGAAATATTTGTATGCTACATGCCGGGCCATACGGCCGCTCGCAAGCACCTCGCACCGCTTGTGTCTACGCTTATGGGTCCGACATGTGTGCCCATGTGATTAATTGAATTGGAGCATGTTGTGTCCGGAGGCGTTGGTCCCTGCGCTGCGCCATTTTGGGCATGCAATATTCGTTCGTGTTGCGACTTTCACACTGTCAAGAGACAGCGATCGGTCTGTTTGTGTCTTGTGAGGAAATGGATGCAGCTGTCATCGGAGTAGAAGAAAAATAAAGCCTTTAAGCGTGCGAAAGAAACAACTTCATAGTTAAATGAAGAGTGTCTAAACAAATGCAGTTACTTCTTGCGGTTCGACCTAAAAGACACGCTGGTTAAGCTCTACTTGCGCAGAAGACAAGTGTCTTTATTGTCGTTTGTAATAAAGAAAAAATGCAAATTAATGACACCTTTGTCTGTTTGCCTCAAATGTGTAAAGTTTTGCGCATGTGTGTGTGTGTGTGGCTTCTTGTACATTAATGCGGCGCAAGTTCCTGTTTATGGTCCAACCGAAATTTTGCAAGTCGTATAAGCTTATTTGGCCGAATGAGAGGCGAGGGATTGACTTACTGTTATATTTTTGTCTTGATTCGCGTTTGTTCGGAATATGGGTTAATTTTATGAACTATTTCTAGTATCGTGTAACATTTTTTTTCTTAATTCTTGGGATTATCTGAATAATGGATGTAATTTTCCACTCTGAACCATTTCGATGTTTAAGGTATGCTAATTATGTGTTAGATCGCTGGATTATCTTATTATATGGAATTGCTGCCACTAACTAGGCCTAGTAAAATGTATATACTTTAAGTTGCTTTATTTTAAATATATTTTTGCAACGTTTGGTTAGCCGTATGGCGGTTTCCTGTATAAATAAATTGCATCTTTGAGCCATGGTCCACATTTTCTACAGGCTTGGTATCCTTGGCTTAATTTAATCTGCTCTAAGTATTATTTTTAAACCCTGAACAGTGTATATTAAGTTTGCCACGATGTTTGTAACACCCAAAAGGACATGTCAGAAACCATATAAACTATATGTATAAATGATCAGCGTGACGTGCTGAGTCGATTTAGCCATGTTTGTCGAAATCAGAATAAATATCTTTCTATACAACTTAATGCTATCAAAAATGCAACAGTGAAGGGTATTACAGCTTCGGTGCAGCCGAAGTAAACGTTGTTTCATAAATTCTGTTGTAATATTCTTATTGCCCTTTTTCGTTGCAGACATGGCATACACTGAATTTGCAGTTTCTTAATACAGTCTTATTTATTTGGTATTCTGAATGCCGTATGTATGTATGTGTGTGTGTTTGCATGAATTAATGAATGCTAAATATTTACCTGACATTCTGTGGTTGCCGTAACTATTTCTTGTGGCCAAATTTAAATATCTGAATACACACGCATGCATACATATGTACATATATGATGCTAGTTTGTGTGCATAATCCATGCATTCTCTGTAACAGCAAATATCCGGTATGCTCGTTTTTGTAAATTGAGCCAAATTAAATTTGCGATATTCGACAAAGCTCAAATGGGAAAAATAAATCGAAGAGCATTGCGGATATTAAGCAAACAACTGGTTGTTGTAGTAGTAGGAAGTGCTGAAAGCAGTATGCTTTGTACGTAGCGTGCGTAGTCTACTGACGTGTCTGTGTGTGATTTATTCAAATAACATTTCAAATTGAAAGCCTACAATTCTTTTGAGACAAACTATGCCAGATAAAAGTGGAGATATTTTAATTATTTAAACTATCCCAATACAGTGTGCTGTGTAAGCAAATTGAAAGAAATCAAGATCATAAATTCGGGCGCAACCGAACATGAGGTACTCTCGTATGGAAAAATGTCATGGCTAGGAAAAATAAAGATAAAATTTGCATTCTTGCAAATGGTTTTTAACGCTTTTGCAATGCGGTGCTTTACGATGCTTGAGTACTATTGCTTGCCATGTTTCATAACGATAGCTTGTGCAGTGTGCAAATATTTTTTGAAGTCAAGCGGAATCGGTAGGTCTATCATATGGTGGTTAGAGCGGATACTAACTTATATTATACATTTTCATATCAATTCAAATCACATTATGCCAAGTAAAATGGTTTGTAGACATTTATCTGCACCGCTTTTCTAAAATAATCGATAACCGATAAATATAGTATAATGTCAGCTTCGGTTTCTTAGGTCTAGTAGAATTTAGAAATCGATAGAGACTTTTTCTATTATGCCAAGTGAAAAATTCACTCAAAATTTCATTGTGTTAGCCGTTACACCTACTTATGTTTTAAAGTATAAACTTTAGGTGAGGAATAGAAATACATAGTTTGGGATAGGGGGCTAAATTTTCTTTAGTTATACGAGTATAATCCATTTTGGCGCCAAACACATAAGACGGTAGGTGTGTAGTAGGCGTGGCTGTGGTCTAATTTTTATGATATTAAAGAGGAATCAAGAAAAATCGATGAACCAATTCAATCCGGTTCGATAACTCCATTAGTTGCGTGAGAACAAAACTAATATGCTCTTGCGCAACATGTTGCGAGTGCAAATATTTGATTTTTGACTTCACTGCATGAAATTTGTGACAAAATTTGTATGGTTTGAAGTGACAATAATAACACGAACAATACAAAGCCTTTAAGGCTTTTGATTAAGCCAGCAGCTTTGTCGTTTGTGCGATTTGTATGTGTGTATTTACAAAGCAAAAATCATTGAAGCTAGGCGAAGCGATTGCGCTATCTTTTAAAATTATTACAAAATAGTTAGGAAAGCTTAAATGCGCTTGCACATTTTTCAGATTTAATATATGGTTGGAATATTCGATAAAAGTTTACTAACAAGTTCGGATGGAACTTTAATACTCCAGCAAATTGTAGGATTGTTTAGACTCTGAAATATGTCGAGACTACTGATTATGTTTGTTTCATATTGTTCTAGCAGGTTTTGAAGCATGACACTTTACAGCAAAATGTGATTACTTTGCCAGTTAATTCATATGAAAGACACATGTACCATGCTCTCAGAATAAATTAAATAAAAAGAAACACTTTTATTTAGTACGTTGTCGAAGTATTCGTCGTTGCTAATTTAAGACTTCTCGATAAGCATAAATTACAGTGAAAGCTGAGTAGCAGATATAAATTTATGTTTACATTTTCCACAAAAAGTTAATCATTATTAAGAGTGTTTGTTGTACTTGTATATTAAATTTTAATTTGAATCGTCACCTTTCCATGCTTACCATAGCGCCATTCCCGGTTGATTCGGCTTATTTCGTTCCCGCCAAGAATCCTCTGTCTGTCGGCTGCTCTTGGCGCAATGAGGCAGGTTTGCATTTTTCTCATATTAATAAAATCATATTCTGCGGCTATGTTACAGTGTCTTCTGCCTTGCCGACGCTCTGTACCCTCATCCACGCCCACAAGCTCACCCATCAGCCTTAACATTTTAATGGCGTACATAATATGATTAATTGCTTTTAATATTGTGTCGCACTGGTATAAAGGATATATGAAAAGGAGCGTAAATAAGTAAATGCGATCGAAGCACAATAAAAGCTGTAAAACGGATAATAAAGTGAGTTGTTATTGTTGTGAAAGTTGCTTGCTGCATTGCGGTAGATATTGTCAAGTGAAGGTTACTCGAGCTTCTCACTCAAACCACCGTACTCAGAAAGCGAGAGAGAGAGTTGAATAATTATATATACATATATATATGTATATATATTATATATATATATTTGTCGGTTATCCATTACAGCTTAAGGAAAAAAGCGGCAGCGAAACTCTAAGCTATCTTGAGAACTGTCGAAACAATAATTTTGTGATTAAACCATCTTGTCTAACGTGCCTTCAAGCAGCGCTAAAACGAAACGTTATTTTTGGCTGCACGAAAGCTATTATACCCTTCACAGGTGCATTTCCTATTACATAAAAGGATATAAAATCTTTATCGTGATTTTGATCGACTTTGTATTTGTTCGGTGATTGTAACGTTGTCTTGGAGTTGGGGAATTCATAATGAAATTCATTTTGATTAATTGCACTTAATAATTTCTTGTGACAATGCGTGGAGTCATGCATAGTTTCAAAATTATATATATATTTGAGATTTTACGCTTTATTGGACATCACGCTTTGCTTAATTTATTCAAAAGACGAGCCAATCAATTATCGTTGCATTTTCAACTTAGAATGCCTAAATGAACAAGCTTCGACGAAAAAAAAATGCGATAAACAACAAATTAATTTCAAAGTGCAATTAATCGGAAAGTTGAGCGGTGGCACAATGGCAGTCACTGCTTCGTATGTGTTCGTGAGCGTGCACAAAATGAAAAGTTTCACACGAAGTTCGGTTAAAACAATTTTTTTTTTGGCTTTTATTGAGCTTCTTCTCGCTATATAACTGTCATTAAAGCCCGAGCCTTTTCGCCCATATACTTATATGGCTCAATAATATTGATTTGACTTTCTCGAACATCAACACACGCACACGAACGCACACAGGCGATATTCATTGGCAGGAAAATTTTGTTCGACACTCAATTAAGGACTAAATTATCCGGCATCGTTTCTGGCTTTCTGCTGTGGCTACTGCAGCAGGCTGGTAGGCTTAGCAAACTCATTTGTCCGTCCATCAAGCTAAAGTTGTCAATTATATTCCGGTCACAGCTGTCAACTGTATTTGGGCACAGTTAATAATGACTTAAATCGAGTGTGACATTCGGTCTACACGATTGTTGGCTTAATATCCAGCTCGGTTTCTCACCGTCTTTCGTCCCTGTTGCTCTACAGGCATCTAAATCAATTGATTTGCGTTTGGCTTCTCGAAAGTTTCCAATGTTGCTTCATTATAATGAATACACAACATTATTGAACAGTTGTATGAGCTAAGTATATTTTGGTGGTATTCGGCATTGTCGCGTTCATTATGCGGTACACGTGTCACCATAGAATGAACTCGCGTTGAGGTAAGAGACGGGAAAAGAGGGGAAGTCGGTAGGGAAAAGCAGAGTACAGCTGCCTTTGTTCTTTAATTATGTCTGAAGCTGGGAAACTGTTGCAAAGGTTGTAGTTTTAATGTTAAATAAGACCACTCATACCATCTTTACCACTTTAAAACCTTTTTACACTTGCCGTAAAAATAGATTTTTACAAAGCTACGATAAATGATGATAAATGCACGAGTATGTGCTATAATTTACATATCCTGAACAGGCTATAATAAGTTTGCCACGATGTTTGCAACACCCAAAAGGAAACGAGGGAGACCTTATAAACTATGTGTGTAAATGCTTAGCGTAACGGGCTGTGTCGATTTAGCCATGGCCGTCTGTATATAAGCCAACTTTCGTCTCTTAGTATTTGAGATATTGGCCTGCAAATGTGTGCAAACACTTCTTATTCTCATCAAGAAGCTGCTAATTTGTCGGAAACACCGATATCGGACAACTATAGCATATATGTTAGCTGCCTAACACACTGGCCAATCAAAGTAGAGTCCTTGTATGAAAAACTTTTTTTATTTGACAAGGTATCTTCACGAGATTCGCAGAAGATTATTATCCAAGGCATCGCTACAATCTCCAAATATATTGTTCAGATCGGCGCACTACAGCTTATATCTATATGACCTATCAAAACCAATAAATAAAAAATAATTTTATACCCATTTATGCTATAAAAAATGCATCTGTGCAGGGGATCATAAGATTTTTGTGGCATTTTATTTATTTAATTATTATTCATTAAGTAAAAACTGGTTGGAGTTAACTTAGTGGATCTTTAAGCCGCCTAACTTTTGATGACTTCAAACTTCTTTCGATTTTCCAGAAACTTTATACCTTAAAGCAACTGTGCTTGCCCTATCAGTTGTTGTTACTGCTCGAGAAGCGCATTGTGAAAGTGTCGGCATCGGAATGAAATGCCATCAACCGATGCAGCTAAAAGTTTAGTTGATTTGTCAGGGAAAAGTTTTGCAGAGCTTAATAATTTTGCCGTAATGTTACAATATCACTATTTCGCAATGGCGATTCTTTGTTAGTGCGCAGCTGCAGGTATGCATAGAATTCCTATAAGAGAAGAAGATGATGGGCTTGAATAATATGTATGCACACTGTAATGAGTTGCGAACTTTTATGGGAATGAGACGTGGAACCACCGGCGCCAATACAAATTCAATTAACGCAACTTATCCACGCACAGACACATACATATACCTATAATGGCTCGCAGCTAGTATAGCAACTCCATCATACTTTGCAAGAAGTTTGCACATTGGTCTTTAGTAGACAGGCATCGGCCATCGAACTTACAATCAATCGCACAGCAACGAAGTCGACAAGCAACGTAATGGTCCAAAGTCGCAGATACATAAAGTTTCGTGTCTTAATTTCTATAGATAATTGGTGCAGTTAAAAGTTGACATAATCGGCCTGAAAAAAAAACATACCCAAAACATTAACCTACATGTGTTGAGTCGGTCCATAACAGAAGTTAAGATTCTTGCAATCTCTCTGATCCATTTTCAAGTACAGTTTTTTGTTTTTTTTTTTTAACTTTTTCGTCATTAACAAAGTTGGATGGACAAATCGCGTAAAGAAAATTTTCGATAACTTTTCAACACAGATACTACTTGACATATGGTGATCAAACTTCACATGAACATAAAAAAATATTGTACAACTCTAGAAATATTTTTATCGATTGGGTTTGCTCGCGCAATTTAAATGTTTAAATTTTTATTATAAACGACAATTTTGTTAACCCACAGTACTCACTCCAATTTACGTCACCCAACATAAAATGCTTTAAGTTATTGATGAGCAAAGTAAGATTTATCTGGAATTCCGTTGGAGTTATTTTTCTGTACATATATAACTGTAAATAATCCTATCATTCTTTTGTGTTAAAGGCATACCTGCATACATTCTTATAATTTCCTTTGATCGGTTTAAAATAATAATGTTATTATTGCTATTTCAAGCTTGAACTGCGATTGAGCATAATTATTACTGTTAAACAAGATTATATTACAGAGATAACACAGATAAATTGTGAATCCTTAATATTGTATTCGTATTAAACACAATAAATTGCGCATATATTTTAAACATATATTTTCTTAGATTGTCATCAATAATCACCCACATGTGATATGTTTTCAAAAATAATATAGCTATGTATATCATTATGGCCTAATTGTTCGTTTTAATTGCAAATGTGCATTTAGCCAGCAATTATTGTCGATGAATTTGTTGAATTGTTTATGCACGCTATAATGACACAATTTAATACATACGCTTTACTATGCTTTAAATATTGCTTGTCTGCAAGAAAATCTTGTTGAATGTGTGTGTGTCCCTATAAACAGGTTTAAGTATGTATGTATGTGTGTATGCATAAACAGGTCCAATTGATTGATGGCAAAGTCACTCGAACTGTCGGATTAGTTTCGGCTTACGTTGTTCGCTACGAGCGGGCACCGCGTGAGGTAGCTTGGGTGAAGCTGGAGCCGTATCTTTATGGCCAACGCTCAATATTCATCAGTGCAAATCTGCCGTTTGGCAAGTTGGAAATCTTCCAGCATTTGGTTACAAGGCATTGCATCTTTATTGTTGCTTCCTTTTAACTGCGTCAGCCAATTTGCCTTTAGGTGCTCTTTTGATGTCTTTGCTGTATTTACATTTCAACAATGAGACTGTGAACATTTGCCATTATCGTTTAACAAAATGTTGACATAAGTTCCAACAGAGGTCCGTCTTGAACGTATTTCCATGCAATTGTAATCGCATTACTTAGTTGCAGGTTTGTTGTAAGTTTATATGTACGAGTGTATGGGAATATTAAGTTGTGATTATGATTTCAT
Source organism: Bactrocera oleae (assembly GCF_042242935.1). Lineage (NCBI taxonomy): Eukaryota > Metazoa > Arthropoda > Insecta > Diptera > Tephritidae > Bactrocera > Bactrocera oleae. The sequence goes on from NC_091536.1 coordinate 24,195,396, forward strand.
TTATATTGAATGCTGTCTTCTTGCTTGCTTTTTGGAATTGCTTTAGAAAAAGGAAAAGTAATGAAATGAAAATAATTGCAATAAGTAAGGAAAGTGATGAACTAATATAACAAATAAATAATCGAATTATTGAAATGCCAACTAAATTTATAAACAAGATAAAACGTTAACTTCCGCTGCACCTTCAGATATAAAAATGTTTTCAAACTTGTCTTGGATTGTTCAGTTTGTATGGCAGCTATACGAGGTGTGTTCAAAAAACAACGGTAGTCGGTTTTTGAAAAAAATAGTTATTAATTTTTCTACATTAATGTCTTCGTCTTCAAAATAGTACCCACTCGACATTATGTGTTATAACGCTTCTTCCAATCGTCAAAACACATCTCAAACTCTGTTGTTGGGATAGCTTTATCTTATTCAGCGATTTTCATCTATCTTCTAAAACGTTGACCCTTTAAGATTATCTTTATTTTTGGAAATAGGGAAAAGTCACACGGAGTCTTGTTTGGCAAGTATTGATGCTGGGGCATATTTTGCGGAGTGCAATATTCCTCCCAATATTGAGCAGAGATGAGAGAAAGGCGAGATAAGTGATGTGTAGAGCAAAGAAATCTCATTTAGCTACAACTTCTAATTGCGTATTATTTGCTTGGTCAAGAGCTTGACAAAATAGATTTAAACTTCTTTGAACAATAAGTTCTCCACTTGCCTGCCAAAGTTCGTGACTACACTCCTAATATTGCGTTTTAATCACCCGAACACGCTCACGCAAATATTCAAACACAAACAGCATGATGGCTACAAGTTTAATGGCAGCTTATCTGCATCGATGGCAGCATGGCACCAGGCACAGACCAAGCAGACAAATTTCCGAAACCATTTAAAGTGTAAGTGAATTGAAGAAAGTTTACGTACAAATTTCTAGAACTTGCACAAGCAGTCTTGTGTGGACGGAGACGTCGGTCTCAGCTTACCAGGCCAATGGGGCGAGTGTACGTTCAACTTATAAAAGAAAATTAGGCGTATCACGAAGAGGCGGAGAGCAGCCACAGACACTTGATTGTCATACATAATAGTTTGAAGTGCGTGGCATGCCACCGCCATATCACATCACATTCTGAGATGGGTCTAACTTTAAAGAGTTGGCGCGTCATTGATGACAATCAACCAACTGATGATGTCATCGTCTCCGGCAGATAAGTCAAGTGAAAACAACTGATACTCAGTGTCGTGCCGCAGCCTAAATTGGTTTGAATTAATTCAAGTGGCCGGCTACTTCAGCTTCACGGCGTCAACTTTCACCTGCTCTGCCTGAACCAGCAGAACTTTTGTGGATATGTGTATGTGTGTCGGCCAATGACATCTTCAGTTCACTGTTCTGTAATGTCGCAGAAATTTCGTGCCAAAGCAAGTGAACAGTGTTTCGAGAACTGTAGTAAATTTGGAAATATGCCGGTATGCATACAAAGCGGTCGTGCAAATGACACAGGTTGCGTGGGAGATTTTGGCTAAAAATTACTGATTTATTAATTGAAGACTAAAGTTGCATGCAGTCAATGTATTTTCAAAGGATTTTCCACAAAATTAGAGTAAAGGAATGAGAAAGAGAAAGTCGATTTTTATTTTAGTTCTGAATGGGCTATCGGTGTTGCTCAATATGATTACAACCCGTGGTTCAAATTGTTCAGAGAAACCAAATATCCAGCGTTTCATGGTGGCGATGGCGGCACTATGGTCCACAATTAAATGTTGTGCGTCAGTTGTCTCTCATTAGTTTTTTACTTGCTAGGAGTATGATAAAACCTGCGATCATCAGCTTTTAACATACATATGTATTAGGGGGCATGACTGAATTGTAACGTCTAAATAAATTTGTACTGGACGGGGTTAGTAAAAATTGAGACTCCCTTCAAAAGAAATACCAAATTTTTAATGTGAATTTTTATATACAATACTCTGTCTGCTTCAAATGTAAGCAATATCAGGGACTATTCCACCTTGTATGAAATATTATTTGATTTACATTCACTTGTTTGACTCGGCTTGGCTCACAATATTGCATTCTACAATAGTTCAAGATTACGGTCGTTGGTTGGCAATGGCTTTCAAATGATTTTCTCGACAAACAACTCAGTTGCCTCAAGCGTAACTGAGATTTTTGCACAACATTGGTTCGTTGAAATACATCTGTCTACAACCTTTGAATACGCGATGTGTCTAAATTCGTAGCAGACTGGTGTGAGCAATGATAGGTGAAATTTTAAAAGCTTGAAAAAAATTTATTCGAAAAAGAATGTTGATTCTACGCTTTCATATACAATTGTTCAACGTATGAATACTTTTGTGCTTAGGAAACCCTGAATTTTAATGCATTTAATTATTAAATTTATGTAAACCAAAAAGCAGGCGAAAAGGTCAAAATAAAACCTTTGCATGAGTTTGAATCGTAAATTGAAAATAATAATAAAATTGTTTGTTAAATTATGGCCACACAATTCGTTCGCCCTCCTCATGGCACAGCGCTTTGCTGCATGTGTGCTTAATTGCAATAAAAGCAATCACGAAAACCACATGAGAGGCCATAATCAGCATTACGCAAGTGCTTTTATAACATCCAAAATTAACCACATCGACCGGAATGAATTTAGTCAGCTGAGATTTTAATTCCTTCCTGTCATGAGCACGGCCTGCCGTAGCTGCTGCTTCCACTGACGCATCCTTCAACGCAATGGCGCAGCCTAACTGTGCGAGCACGTATTTTTCGAATAATATTTCCGCTGGAAGTGAAGCTCATAAAAATTACATAAACAAGCCGATAAAATACGCACTAAATGCTGAAATATTCGTGTGAACAAGCAGTGAACCGGTTGGTGTAAAAGCAGAAATCGGCAGCGGCGGGGTTTTAAATTACAAATGACATTAAAAAAACCTGAACATGTATGATTATTTTTATTCATTGTTTGCTCGGTTATGACGCTTTGGCCGTTTGCGTCAATTTCAGTGGCAATCGGCAAGCTGTAAACAAATAACAACTGAGTAGGGCACAAGTGGTGACAGCATATACTAAATGGCCAACACCACTTCCGTGTGCTGTTGGCATTCCAGCGTGGCTATTCAGCTCCGCCCGTTTGCTTTATGCACACGCATGACTGGCAATAAAACATTTTTGTGGCATTAATCCGCGTATGCGGTCATTAAAAAGGACATGCTGCATATACTGGCGTTTTGTTTCGAAAAGATGGGAGAGAAGTTGACCACACGAGTAGTCAGTAGTTGCGCGAACATGTTAGCAGGCAATAACTGCCTCATAGCGCGGTCCCGCCATTTAAATAGCCATAAAAATCGGGCGTTTGGCGAGCGTCTGCTTTGATTTGGCTGGCCGAAAAGTCAAACGTTTTGACTGAACCCATTAAATATTCCCGCAGATATAAAATATTTTCCCTTGGGCGAGCAGTAGCAAGCGTTTTGTGTGTTTCTTTTTTTGTTCTCTTGTCGGGTGTTAATGGTAGCGGCTTAACGGGCCTTTGTCTTTTGTTTTTTGTCTTTTCTGTTCCCTTTGTATTTTTTACAGTTTATTTAACTCTTTTGTTGCTTAATTTAGTTGTTTTGCTTTGAAATTGCGGTCTGACTAATCCCGACAATCATTCTTTCGGCGGGCTGAGGTTCGAGTATTTTAAAGTTTCTAGAATTATGGGATTAAGTTTCGCATTTCGAATAAAATTGTGAACGGAAATATAAATTATGTAGGTCTTATAAGTGCCGTTGGAGTTTTTTATTTAATTCTCATCCATGTTTTAATGTTAAACTCCAGCTGTAGAAATTTACTGTCCTGTGGGACCTCATTTGCTGCCTTGGCTGTAAAACCCTATTATTATACTATAAGTAAGTAAAATATAAGTGATATGAACAAATGGCAGCAGCGGTAACCCCAAACTAGTGTTATGGCTGAATCTACAACATTTCTTAACCAAACTTGGAATGATGTCTTAATTTTGTTCAACAAATGAGAGAACTACACATTTTAATTCGCCTTCGTTTAAATAACAACAGGGATACAAATCCTTCGTAGAAAATTTAGGATTTGTGATGCTCAACATGGTTTGGACTTGGCTTTACTGAATATGATTGCATAGCGAATGAAGAGACTTTAACACAAGAATAAGTTTTGCAAATATATTACAAATGGAATGAATCTTAGTACTACCATGCGCCAAGTATTCCTGTAAGTTTAAGTCATCATGAATTATCCGTTGTAATGATCGTTTGCTAACTCCAAGTTGCGCCGATAAGTGCGAGTCGAAACTCTAGGATTTGCCTGAATTGTCGATGCAACAGCCGCGATTGTTTCTTGAACATGAACATACGGACTCGATGGTATGGTCTTCTGGCAATACTGTTCAATTTCCCTTTGGATGGAAATGACGGACTGCAAAGCATGGTACCGCTGCAGTATCCAAACCCTCTTTTCAGTATCCCAAGCATTAATTTTTAAAAAACTAAAAAAAAAATAACCTGCCAAAGAAAAAAAGTAAGTCACACATAGAAAAAAAGGTATTTCGGTTTGTGTTTGTAGCACGTTACGTGAGTCTCCCTGTATTTAAACAGCATTGTGTGGTCACCTAGTGCCAAGGGAGCGTTAGACAAATTTGCAATGCCACAGTTGAATATTTTAATTTTATTTGCTGCTTGTGTCATACGCGTATGTGCCCTTGTTATTGCGTTGCAGAAGTTTTACACATACATGTAGGCGCATTGAAAATGAAAATTCCTTTTTGGAATTCTGACCCAAAGGCAATTTGAGCTATTTTTACGATTTTACGTACATTTACTTTTGCGTTTATTCATCTCGGTTTTTTGGTCTCAACACGAAACGTGAAATGTGCGTAAAACGAAAAAGCATTCGAAACTGCGACTTACCGACCGTCTCTCACACCCGCCACTGTGCATTGCTCAAATTTCTAATTCTGTCATTTTGTTTTTTACTTTTTGGGTTTTTATCGCGCGGGTGTCACGTGTCCTGTTTGACAGCCGATGCTGCATGGCACTGCAGCGCGACGCGCAATGCCCACATGCAAATACTGGAAATTTTACGGATTCATTTACTACTCCCGGTCCCTCCTCAGTTTTGTGGCATTTTGTTGTTCTTCCACGCTTTAATTTTGTCTTTTGTTGTTGTACGCTTCGTACTGGTCAAAACGTATCGCACGTTTGACACATACTACGTATCATTGACGCTGCAAGCGTTGCTGGCGGATTAGCTGAATGCTTAGAAATAAATGCGTTGTCATTCGCGAATGTTGACAATGACGTTGACCGCTCTTAACTCCGGGATTTTCTTCACGGCCAGCGAATTATCATTTCCATACATCACAGATTGTAAGCGTGTCCATCAAATAGCCAGTTAGTGGACACTTGCTGGCGGCTTAAACCTGACATTATTTTAGATAGTTTGGTTCTTTTCTCTTAACAGAGTCGCAACCCACGTATTCAAGCACACCCAAAACCAAAAAAAAAAAAAAATAGAAAAAATCAGATAATTAGACGAAGGATACCAAATAGAAATATAAATATATAAATGAAGTTTATTTTTACCAAAAATCTATAAAAATACATATAATAAATATATCATAAAAATTGGGCACAACGGACGACTATATCCTATAGCTCCCAAAGTAACAGTCAGTAACGGATCGATAAATTTGTTTATTATTTTTGTTTTGACACAACACAACACATAAGCAAAATACACACTTTCAAGAATATTCGCATTGATTGGTGATACTCAAAAATGTTGTGATAGCAGAAAAATAAACCAAAGCAAAACACTTATATATAATATTATAATTAGAAAACGAACAACAATTTTATAAATGATTTTCAAATTGTCCCATCAAGTAAATCTATAGTTGGCTTCAGTAGCGTTGATTTGTGGTTATATGCAATTTTTTGTCGCCCAGGGATAAAGGGATCAGAGTTTAAAAGCAATCTATTTATTAAATCTGTATTTACAACTACGCGTGAAATTTTCCGTGTATGTTGTAATCAGTACCTTTTTTTATCTTTAATTCTCCTCTGTCAGCTTTTTCCGAAAGCTCTTCAATCGCAACCACGCAATGTTTTATTCCTTCACAATCATGAAGTAAAATTTTATGCACCGATATACTTGTAGGGAATTAAAACCAGGGATATTTGCCAACCGGCTGCTTGTGGTTTCAAGAGCATGATCTCCAAATTTTTCTGAATTCATCTTGTAATCCGAAATATGGCTTGCAAAAAGTTAAGGGTCTAAGTAAACAACTAAAACTTTATGTAAACATATTAACGACGTACATAAAATACAGGTTAAACTAAAGTCTCGATCTAAAAATAACTACAACACAAGTTAATTTTTGTTCATTTTGGAATATAAAATAAATACCTTTAACTTCCAAATCGATTAAAAATAATTTAAATTCGTTAACATAATAAGTCGCCTGACCACTTTGAACTTCACTTTTGTTGAGAATTATACACTCTCCGTTCAATTGCGCTTAAACAATTAATGACACAACTTCAATGCTATTTTTAGAAAGTCTCGTTAGATTTCCAGAAGAAGATGGTTTGTCATTAAAAAGTTCGAACTTTTTAAAAACAATTTGAATACTTTTTCGTTCCTATATTGGCCTATGGGCGAAACCACTGTGTGTTGGTACGTTGCCAATAACTGATGATACAAAGAGTTTTCAAATTATAAATACTAACATAAGCTAGATGGTGGAAATGGATGGTTGATATAGAGATGTGGAGTAAATTGAAAAAGTTGCACGAAAATTTTCAGCACCTTAAGGCAGAGAGTGATATCTCTAGACCTAAACAATCATCTAGAGATTTTATTTACCTGAAAACTTTTTACGTGCCGGACATCGGTATGCAAATATCTTTCACTTAGTACCTATATGAAGGTTTTAAAGCTTTCGAAAATAGTTCGAATTTAAACGGTAACCTATGCACATATACTCAATTGGCGAAAGAGTATGAATTTTTTTGATAATGCGAACGATTCATTGAAGCTGCGCCAAAAGATACCCACTCCAATTTAATTAAGAGCAAAAAGCGAGTAAAATAAAAAAGACCGAGCAAATGGAAAATGAATGTTTCTCATTTGTCACAAATCAAATGCAATAGCAACGAAAAGATAGGGGCAGAGCTCAAAATGTAAAAATAAAAATATAAAATGAGCAAAGTTGAAGAATGCAGAAATGAACGTTTAAAAAGCACGGGTAAACAGTATACGATGAGACCAAAAGCCGTAACCCAAATGTGGCAAAAAAGAACAAATGATGGAAGGAAGGATGCACCAATACTTGCACTCAGCGAGAGTGATTTTGGAAGTGTACTGGTGGACATGTCGACGTAGCCATAATGTTGCTGAAATTTAAAACATTGCATGCAACAACGTGACATTGACGAAAGAATGCGAGATTGCATGCACATGTGTACAAATAAAAGGGCGCAAGTGTCCTGACTAAAAAGGATATTAATATGCTTACAATGTATCAGGTCTCACAGCAGGAAAAAACCGTTCTGTGACAGACTTTCTTCGATTGACATGAAAACTATAAGAAAAATTTAATTTTTTTTAGAAAATGTCGATTCGCAGTTCCTAAATCTAGTTTGAATATATAGAACAGCTACAAGTTTTAAAGATAGTTTTTGTGTATTCAGATTATTTTTAGAATGCTATATATTTAGGTTATATGGTATATATATATGTGATCATATATGCATTCGTAGTGAATATTATTCAGTTTTTCAAGAAAATTACACTATGCGTCTTGTGGTGCAGAGTAGACTTTACTTAAAGCCTTTGGCAAGATTTACAGCAAGCTACAGTCTTCGGTGGTGTGCACATAAGCATTGGGATTTCGCACAAACGAAACGGAGCTACTGCAAAAGCAAGCACCTGCGTCTTTCTTGTGCCTTGACTCTCTCCCAACGGTAGGACTTGGCCGCTCTGCTCAGATTGTGTACGCCGGCTAAGAGGTTTAGCAACAGCTTACAATGTATCCATTGCTTCGCGTGGTGAGTTTTCCTTTGTATGCATGTTGCATGCTATATCTTGCATGCTGTGCAGACGCGACCTGCAATTGTGCGCATAAATTCGCTGATCCTTTCGTCCTTTGTCGTCATGATTCTAGCAAAATATTACCCGTAAGATTTTGTGATTTAACTGTGGAGCGCCGGCGTGATTTGCAGTGCTTCTGTGTGTGGGGAAGAGCTGCAAGGTTGCATAGTAAGATACCGAATATGAGACAGAGGTAATGTAGAGGCTTGTAAATTAGTACAAAAATTAGTGCCTGCCAACAATCGTTACCTAGTTCGTTGTTTTTCACGCAAATAAAGTGTGTAATTCGGGGCATCGCAGGCAAAAAGGTTCACGTTTGTAATTTAATGTCGCAATTGACAGTTGCCTAGTAGCTATTAGAGCGCAGTGTGGATCGGCCATCGGCTAAATGGCTGTGTTTGCGCACGCAGGAACTGCTTAACATGTCGACCGCGACATCCGGCGGCACTGCCCAATGCGTTGACTTCGTCTGGCTTGAATGGTCAGTTGAGACGATTTCGATTGCATGGATTGCCGTTTGAGCGATTCATCACTGCCGCTGTCGCTGCAGCTGTCATGCACCTGTGGGGACTAATCGTGAATGAAAACGGATGCTCTGTTGGATATGCATCGGCACAATTGACCGAGTTGGACTGTTGCTGACGATGCCAACAAATGGATTTTCCAACCAATTCACTGACGCACGCACACATACACGTTCGCACGCAAGCCGAGCTCTAGAACGTTTCTAAGTGAGCTGGTTATACTTGTTGTTGGCCAACTTAACTGACTTGGCTGAACCATTTGACCGTAAAACCAATTTTGTTGCAGCACTTGCTCATTCCGTTAGCTCTGTGCCAGCATGCCACATGCAACATGAAAGCACTTTCTTTGTTTTCTTCTCTTCACACACACATGCACGCATTGTCCGCTCAAGTCCACATTTGACTTTAGATCTCTCATCTCCACAGTTTTATTGTTCGAACGCATTAGTGCCAAAGGACAAACTGTCACACCTGTGTATACCTGGGTAGCAACGCTGCTCTACCGTACACATAATTTCACAGTTGATGTCCTTATGTAAATGCGAAATTTGCTGCATGATTTCCATGCAAATCGGTTTTTGCTGGTGACTTCTGTGTCCTGTTTGTTGATGAATCGCCTGGCGCATTTGCTTTTATCTGGAACGCAGTGTAATCAATTTCGTTCTTTCTTATACAACACAAATGTCGAACGGTGCACGGAAATAACCACGCTATTATAAAGCGTGCATTTTTTGATTTTTTGGTTCAATTCGTTAAATGTACCATTAAAAAGTCCCATTCCGTTCTAACCGTATTTTGAAAGATAAATAACAATGTTATAAAGTGGTACTATCGTTAAGAGTATTGAGCGAAAATTGCTGCAGTTAACCTGTGAAATATATTAATGGCATAACAAAGCCTCAATAAGATAGCAACCCACTCTCAGCGTTTACAGAGTTCTGCACAAAATGACCCGAACGAAGTGTGTGCTACTTTTTGCTATGGCAATCCAAATATTTTCGTAGAATGCTGAAAGAAGTCCTTGGCGTGTTCTTCATAATTGAAATAATCTTTAACGTACAATGACCAACGGTCAAAAAAATTTTTAATTTAAATGTTGACAAAATAACGGCGATTTTTAAAAAACTTAAATTTTACTCAAAGTTTTGGTCGTTTTTGGCCTCTCAATTTTGTTCAGATATATGAAAAAAATCGATTTTCACGCTAAGTGTGCCTCTTCATAATCTCATTGTTATTGTCTGTTCTTTGTATCGATTTGAAAAATCGAAAATTGTAAAACCAATCCAAAGACCGAACTAAAAATTGAGTTTAATCGCGCTGTGTAAAAAGTCAAGCCAAAAAATTATGGTGCGGGTGGTCATATGCGGTGGCACTCTAACGGTTATTGCTGCCAACTCGACCACAAAACGCTTATTCATTGCGGCAGATGCTTTGGTGGTGATTGCGGCAGGAGGGCGCGGCTTCAGCTAGAGAAGCGTCTGCTTCTAACTTTTCAAGGAACTGCAGTAACCAGTGTATAAAAACAAAAGCAAGAACAAAAAAAAAAACGTATCAAACCGATATAAAAAATGTGGCAACAGGTTTTGTTTTACGCTTACCACTACATCCAAGAGAACATATGCAGATAGTTCACAAGCAACCATTTTCGCTCATTTCTCAAAAACAATTTCTTATGCCGCTTTCTCAACTCTTTCCTGTGCTTCAATAGTAAAGTTGTGCATGAGTCGTTGCTTCTATTATGAACTGCATAGCAATACGTTGTGGCGAATGTTGTTTATATTTAAAATGTACTCGTTCCGTTTATAAACTTCTATTTGGCGCAAAAGAAAAATTGCTTGCAACATTACATTTTGGTACGAGTTTTGCTAATTAATGTCGATAAAATTACTTTGCTTTTGTGTTCTAGAACGATCGAGCTATAGAATTTCTTACACGGGCAAAACCTTTGTGTATAACGAATATAGAAGTTTTGGGGACCCCTATGATAGGTCCTGGCTATAAAAGTAGATGTAAGCGAGTTAGATTAAACATGAACCAGTCCGACTTCGGTTCGTTTAGTATCACAGATCTTTTATAATTCCATGAAAAGTTTGCCTCTATTGCTTTAGTCGTTATCGAGAGTGAATCGTTGAACAAAGAATAATTTTCATTTTGCTTTTTTATGGTGTTTTTCAATTAGCAAATTTCATTACCTCCGCAACTTGACTGCTAATTCCATTTATACTTTGAACAGTGTATTTTAAGTTTACCACGAAGAAAGTCGTGGTCATTTGCTTAAAGTGTTATTCCACAAATAACCCAATCCTATGCACTTTATGCTTCAATAAAAAAATTACAATCGAAAGACTAAAAACTGTGTGTTTCTATTTAATTTCAATCTTGAATTAATTTTAGGACACCCTTTATCTATATGTAAATAAATGATCAGCGTGTCGAGCTGAGTCGAATTAGTTATGTCCGTCTGTTTATATGTACGCGCACCAATCCTTCAGTTTTTGAGATATCGTTCTGAAACTTTGTACACGTTTTTTTCTCCTCAAAAAGCTGCTAGTTTATCGGAATCGCCAATAACGGACGACTATAGCATATAGCTGCCAAACAAAGGGATCGATCAAAATCAAGATAAAAATATTTTTATATCCTTTTATGCTTTAAGAAATGCACATGTGAGCACTTGCTGAGTATCCAATTTGCTATTTGACTATCAATAATAAATAAATTAATTTCACATTGAATAAGAAACCCCTCGAATATATCAATTAAGTTTATAGTCAATTTCATGTGCAAAGGCATAAAGCAAAAAGCAATGGATTAACTCACTACCATGAACTTGCTATAAATACACACGCTCATAGAAATATACACACAAATTCCATGCTAAGCTCATCATAATGGAAACATTATAATAATCTGATATCTAAACTAGTAAGGAAGGGCTAACCGAGTTCGGGTGTAACCGAACATTTCATACTCTTGCAACTTGCAAGGAACAAAGGCGGAGGAACACCTTCAGGTATTGGCAGAAAAGATACATTCTGAATTCCATTAAGATTTCTTACATTTTGTCCAATAGATGTGGTACAAAGTGAACTGGAGGCTCGAAAATAATTATGTTAGGTATATAGGGGCTAAGGGAAGTGTTGACTTGCTTTTATTAATTTTCGGCACATGTTATAGTGCGATTTCGCCAATTTGTGTACGTAAGACGAAATACCTTGAGAGCATTATTCGTGCAAAAGTGGTTATATTGGAATTAGGTTAATTAGAATTAAAATTTGGTTGAAAACTGCCGAGTAGTTCCTGAGAAATAGGATTTTACCTAAAGGTGGCGACGTAACGCCCCTTGTCCAATTTTCAGATCATAAAAAGCCCTCCTCTACCATTTAGCGCTTGTGGCTCATTTATTCAGTGAGTTATAGCACATTTAGGGGGCGGATCCAAGCCCACTATTAAAGCAGTTTTAGTCCATAGGTGTCTTTGGTTGCAATACAACCTCCCTTGGGTGCCAAGCAATATGTGTTTCATCAAGATAACTCAAGATATCGCTTGCTCAGATAGACAGTAACTCGGATTTCAACTCGTCTCGTCATTCTACTCATTTATAACGTTATATCTATTTCGATTAGTTTTAGGTGATACAACAAACAACCGTTAGGTGAACTAAACTATTATACTCTGTAGCAACATGTTGCAAGAGTATAAGAAAAAATGATAGTAAATCCCGTTATCTAACTAACGCACACACATAGTAGAAATTATTGTAATTATGAAAGACATAACTTCACATTAACCAAACGATTCCGGTTAGTTAACCACTCTCATAAGCACGCTCGCACACAAACGCATGGAAACGCACGGTACCCACACACCGAAAGATCATTTATTACCGTTGTGGATATTGTTTTCCATACTTAATTGAATAAATTGAATATTCAGTTTTCTTCTGCTGCCACACGCAGAAAGATCTCCACCAGTAAACGAAAATGTGCAAAAAGGGAAATGAAAAATTATGTGGGAAAATTAAAAATTATGCTTAGTTAGTTCAATTTCGAATGCAAATATGCGCTAGTTGCAGCGTGCACGGAAATATTTTATTAAAAACTGAATGAAAGGAGAAAAAAATAATTACTTAAAATGCGAAGTACATACCTAAATGGGTATGGAATTAGTGTGCTAACTTGTTGGGGGGTTTGCTGTAGAAAGAGAGCGAAAGAGGTAGATGCAACTACACGTCTGGTACGATAACACCTGTAAGTGAAAATATAATGTATTCGAAATGATTATGGTTCATTATAGTTGAAAACACTTTAATTTCAGCTGCTCCGAAGCTTTACTACGCTTTATAGGTGGCTTTCTTATAGCATAAAAGGGTATAAAAAGACCTTTATCTTGATTTTGATCATTCAATTTGCATGGCAGCTATGTGCTATAGAGGTTCGATCTGAACAATATGTTCAGAGCTTATAGCGCAGCTTTGGACAATCATTTAAGTCAAATGTGGCGATATTTTATGAAAAGAAAAAGTTTTTGATACAAGAACTTTATTTCGTTCGAGCAGTTTGTATGACCCTTTACGAAAAAGTGTTCTGATATCGGCGATTCCGACAAATGAGTAGCGTCTTGAGAAGAAAAGGATATGTGAAAATTTCAGATCGATATTTCCAAAACTGTGAAATCAGTGCGCGTATATAAAAACAGTCAGATTTAAACTTAATATACTTGAGAGCGTGTCCGACGTTTCTTTCTGATTGTTACAAACTTGGTGGTAAATTTAATATATCCTGTTTAGAGTTCTTAAACATACAAATTGATAGTAAGAGTTGTAGCCGAGTGAACTGAGTTCGTTGGTGTCAATTGGTTTATCGTAGATCCATTGTCGAAAAAAAGTAGTAGTGAACGAATTTCGTGGCTAAAATATTTTTTATTTATCGAAAAAATAAATTTAATTTTGCGCATGATAATGTTGCATTGCCATTCACCATCTGAGCGCTACAACGAAGAAGTAGCCGCAACAATAATGTGGTTTGTTATGAGCATCGGTAGCTTGTGCGGCAGCCTCGTAGTCGTCAGCTCACGTTGCAATGTTATACCTACAGTTTACCGGTTGCAACTTTCAAGTAGATACAACAAAGCCGCAGATTGCCTTTACCTGCTGTACGAGTCCAATAATTTCCTTATTCTCCTTACGGTATTATTGCGTTGAAAGAAAAGCGTGGAAAATTGAAAAAGTTTTCCGCATTTAAGTAAGCGTGAGGCAAGAAATAAAAACACAAAGTGTAGAAAGGATGCAGACGAAGGCAAGAACTTCCATAAAAAGTAATGAAAAAAAGTTGTTCAAGGAAATACAGTTATGTATACGCAATATGTACGAGTACATATATAATTTGTGTTATTACAATTTTTTAATTTCAAAATTTAAATATTACGAATTAACTGTAAACTATTGTATATTTTTGCTAAACAGTTGGCTGTCACAAACATAGAGGGGACGTGCGTGTCGTATGAGTAATGTAAATTTTTTATTAAAAGCACGGTTTTAGGACTAGAGGCGAAAGTCAAAAATCTGTTTGCATATATACTCATGTCAGAGCTAACTTGTGAATTCTCAGTAGGGCTTTATCCAGAATACCCCTAATTGTTACGCTGTAAGAGCACAAGCCGTGAGAGTAAAGACAAAAAGAAAAAAAAACTAATAAAATTAAAAATATTTGCTGCAGAACTTAGAGCAAAAAAGAAAAGCGCACCAACAACAACTGTTTGGCCTTTACGTTCGGTCATGCGCTTCAGTTGATTTTAGTTCGGCTGACTTGCGTTTAGTTTGGGCTTGATGCTGCTGTCAGTTTTCCTTAGTTTACTGTTCAGTTTGGCTTTGATTTGGTCCAAGGTTGCGTGCCGCTGCCACTGCCACTAAAGCTGTTGTTGATGCCGATGAACTGACTGCATTGAATTGAAATCAGTCAAACCGACAACTGTAACGGACGCAGGCAAACTTTTGCGCAACGCCTGGAAGTCAGTTCATTGTGAAAGGAGATAGAATAAAAAGGGCGCAAAGTGAGAACTGAGAAGTGGGGAGGTTCAAAGCTAGTTAGCTTCCAAACCTATTTTCGCTCCACTCAGCCCTATGTTCGTATGTTAAACGCGTGCACACTGGCAGAAAGTGAATTCGCTATAAAAGTCACGTTTCGGCAGATTCACACACACACACACACACAGGCATATGCGTACGTGTATAAGCACGTTAGCACGCACGTGTATGTTGCGCATATTTTTTTTATATAAAAGGTTAAAAATATATTTCTGTCGCCACCACGACCACTACTACTACAATTACGACGATCAAAATGCTTCTGAAGTTGGTTACCGAAAGTTCGTACACATATACATTTACATAATACGCAAATGCCACCAAAATGCTCGGACACTGCGCGTGTCCTGTCAAGTGTGACGCATCCACACATACATTAAGGGGGCGAACATATAAATCTGACGACTTGTATATGCGCACACACCCACATCTTTTGCAAATGTATGTACATATATGTGTGCCGCGGTTTGTGTGCGGGCCTGTGGCTACGTGAGGTCATTGGGCAAATGATTTAACAATTTAGATAAAGTTACGTGTAATACATTCCAGCGTTTGCTGTGAGTACCAAGGCCAATCCAGCGAGTTGGAGTAGTCGTGGTCTGCGGCAAAAATTCTTTCTCGTTCAAAGCTACAAGTACATTGCACATTTAAACTGAAATTCTAGCAATTTAATTTTTGCTTTTATTTGGGCTCAAGCTGAATTTAGTCTGCTTGCTTTCAAGAGTTATAGAGATGATTTGGAGTTTCTTGATATTAATTTGTTTCGTTGGAGTTCCGCCATAAACGGTCTAGCTATGTGTACAGTTGGTCCATATTGCTGGAAGCAAACGCTATTGAAAGGGATATGTCTTCGGTGCAGTTCTGGTAAAAAAACTCATTCAAATCTTTAAATAACGGTGCAAATTGACAGTTACTGTTACACCGTTTTCTTCAAAGAAGTATGGCCCTACAATGCATCTTGATGAAACTGACATAAACAGACATAAACAGGTAATTTATCAAGTGATTGTATTCTTCGGCCATTTCAATCATACTTTTACAGGTTCAAGTCATCATGAATTATCCGTTGTAATGACTGTTTGCTAACTCGACCGTTTGCTTGCGCCGATAAGTGCGAGTCGAAACTCTTGGATTTGCCGATGCAACAGCTGCGATTGTCTCTTGAACACAAACATACGGACTCGATGGTACGGTCTTCTGGCAATATTGTCCGATTTCCCGTTGGACGGAAATGACGGACTGCAAAGCATGGTACCGCTGCAGTATCCAAACCCTCTTTTCGGTATCCCAAGCTTTAATTTTTTAAAAATTTAAGTATTAATCTGCCAAACAAAACAAAAATAAAGTAAGTCGATTACTTACACAGAAAAAAAGTAATTACGGTTTGTTTTTGTAGCACGTTTTGTGAGCCACGCTGTATGTATATATATGGTATACTTGTAGGACGAGCTGACTCGATTTACATTTGCCCGTGTGTCTGTCTACCGTGCGTCTGCATGTTTGTATATACGCCAAGGCAATGCTTTAACCTCTGTATATATGGTATTGTTCAGATCGGAGCACTATAGCAAATAGCTGCCGTACAAACAGACTGCTGAAAACCAGGTTTTTGTATGGAAAATTTTCTTATTTGACAAGATATGTTGACAAAATTTGGCATGGATTATTGTCCACGGCAAGGATACAATCTCCGAATATGTGGTTTAGATCAGTCTACAATAGCTGCTATACTAAATGAGGTTCAGCGCAGTTAACGTTTTTTTATTGATCTTACTATTTGACCTTCGCTAATCTGTGAGTATATGTTTTTCTGCGAATTGGACTCGCAAAGTAGCAGTCTTTTGCCAGTTCGGGTTCGACGATGAATTTTGCGTTCCCTTTCTCTGCTAATGCTTATCAAGCATCAATATTTTTCAAGTCTGCTGTGCTAAAAAATTTTGATCACCTTTTCCAAATAATAATCATATCCTCAATCTCGGCGAATGAATTTTCGACAAATTTGCACCACAATGTGCGATTTTATCGCCTTCGCATTAGCAGTCACGTCAGGCGGCAAATCAACTCTTTCCAACGCCATCACTCTGCTGTCGACCTTTTTTTTATTGCTTGCTCGCACATTTATTTCACTTTTGTAAGGTGTGGACTTATTGCTGTGAATTTCCGAACATCGCTTTCGAATGCCTGTGAACAGTAAACAGTTTTAAATTTGCAGTTATTGCCGCTGCAGCGTTGTAAGTGCTGTATATGTTGTTTATCACGCGGTTGTTTATTTTGAGCAACAATTTTTATTTTATTTTATAAATCTTTATGTGCCCAGCTAATGTTATGTGTATACATACATACATAGCGGTACACACAAACCCAAATGATAAAAATCTTGAATGAAAGCCTACCATGGGGCGGAAAGTGCTAGGTAGTTATTTACCTGTTTTATGCCCCCATTTCCGCCAATATGGCAGACGCTCGTCAACAACTTTTAGAGGGTATTTTTCGTTTATGAACGCATGCATAAAAATATGTTTTTTGTGATTTTTTATTTATCGGCAAAAGCATGGCGCCTTAATGTATGCTATACACTTCAAAATCACTTCTCGGGAATAACTCACTTAAAGTCAGAATTTCATGTTGCGGTTTATGGAAAATAACGCGTTGAAAAATTAGATGCGTTGATAAGATGTTTGAGTTATTTAAGTGTAGTTAGATAAGTACTCTGTTGAAAGTCAGCCGCTGCAAAAATGTCTAAAAGGATTTATGAATGTATATTTGGTGTATGAATACATCTGCGTTTTTACATGGATTATTAAGGATCTATGAACTTAAGTTATAAAGTCAAAATAGATGCAAACGCTAAATAGAAAACCTGTAAGTAAGCCAAGAGTGTAGGCGAGACAATATAGCTTGCAGATAGATATAGATTAATCCCTTCTATTCATAATATATAAACTAATAGTTTAATATATTATAGCAGTCTTCAAAACGACTAAATCCAGCAACTCACGTAAGACCCAAAATGTATATGAAAGCAATTAGTGACGATTAGCAAATGTCCATGCTTAACACGGACTTCTAAAGCTTAGTTAACATTGTTGAAACCCTCATTTAGTTTAAGCTTTTATACCAGTATGCGGATTATGACATGGTTGTAGTGAAAACTGCAAAGTTTCTAGCAACACTTTTGTTTAATGATTTAACAACATCTCATTAGATTTAACGAGAAAACGCATACATACATATATAAAAGTACACTCATAAATATATACACAGAGAAATGTGTAGAAACCTCTGGTCCTCTTCTATGTGTGTGTTGGAAAGGCAATACTAAAAAATGCCAAGCTGTTACGAGTGAGCTATTACAACAACCAATTAGCATCTCACGAACGAGATGCTAACGAGAGGGTTAATACCAACCAAATTCATAAGAACACATACTTACACATTGACATTTAAAACCTTATTAGAGTTTTGCCACCGTAAAGAGACATAATCAACCAATTTGTGGGCAACGAGAGAGCTTAGGCGTGCACAACTGTTGCTGTAAATGTATGTGTGTATATGTACATAGGTCAAGAATGGAGAGATCAAATCAAAAATTTCTCACATGTTGCACAGAGTATTATAGTTTTGCTCACCTAACGGTTATTTGTTATCGACGTAGCGTTATAGTGCCGGTGAATAAAGAATGTGATATATTAATAATACTAAAAAAACTGTTTATTCATTAATTGTCATACTGAGGAGTTTGGTATTTTATTCTGTTTGTAATTGTGGATGGTATTGAGGGAGGGCATTATGTAGTGGTTTGAAGGTTTTTAAAGAGTGGGTGAGGATCGGCTCTTATTTGTATGCAAGTTGTACATTGTCATTTGTCCCAAATTACTAAAGCCATATCAGCATATATGGCAACACTCATACAAAATGGTCGAAATATGAATAATACAGTATGGTTGATTTGATATCGAAAATATCGGTCAATACGCGTGATATCTCAATGAAAAAAGTCGGTATATTTTTCCGATATATAAAAGATCAGCGTGACGAGCTGAATCGATTTAGGCGCGTGCGTCTGTCTGCCAATTATTTGCCAAGGCAGCGCTACAAAATCCGAGACCAGATCGGACCACTATGGCATATAGCTCTCAAACGAGATGATAAAAATCGAGATAAAGTTCTTTTTAAACATTTTGATGCTTTAAGAACGCCACATGTGAAGTGTTTTAAGGCTTGCAATCGCTGTTAACGTTTTTTTTGTTTTAGTTGATTTCATGCTGAAAAGTTATTATATATTTGTTGAGTGCCAACTGTAAACGAAAACAGTTCAGAACTTACTCCAACTCCAATACGCCAAATACATACAATTGCGTAACATTTCTGAACAATTTCTAAACTAACTTTTTTTTCAAACAGAACATTTCATTTTTTATGCGTATTTACAGCATTTCTATACATGTGTACATGTATATATATATATATAGACATAGAACTACACGAAGCTTAATTTGCAATTTTATTACATAATGTAAACGTAATTATCTGCGGGAAACATAACTTTGAGAAAGAAAAACGAAAGCAAGTGCAATTACATTAGCCTTGGATGGACAGAGATCTCATGTAGATAACCAGGAAAGTGTACAGAAAAAAAAACTATCGCGATAAAAAACCGAGCGCGAGTTATATAAGTGAAAACAATAAATCCATAAACACTATGTAAGGTGAAGCCAAACCAGCGGTGTAATGCATAAATAGGAGCGCGCCTCATTCGCTCCCCAACTTCCCACCTTTCCGTGCATTCATCTGCAGCTGCATTCTCCGTAACCGTTTTCTCGCTTACACTTTAAATGAATTACAGACATTACATTAAGAGCAAACATAAAAACTAAAAAAAAGAAAAATCGGTTTGGGGGATAATGGTTTGCGTAAGCCGTTAAAGCATGGAAATAAAAATGAGGCGAAAGCAATGAAATCAGTGTAACGCGGCTGGTGGCCCGATAAGCGCCTTGCGGGTGGGAAGATTGGAATTTGAAATGACACCTACTAAGTGTCATAAATTCGTTGTGATGCTTCGGGTTTGCAAAGAGAGAGAGAGCGAGAAAGCGGTGAAACTTATTTAGCTATTTACGCTGCATTGCATTTATGCAGCTTCTTGCACGCCCCAGCCATGCGGGTGCATCTTATAACGCTTTAATTGTACGCTTTATGCCTTGCTCTCTTCGTTAACGTGCTTTGTTTGTGTAAGTTGTGTGTCTTCTGTTAAACCTGTCTAGCTTTCATACAGGCAATTTTGTATTTTTTGTAATTTCTTTTGTAGCTTCAATTAATTGAAAATGTTGATGTTCTTGATAGTTATTTTAAAATGTGACCCCAGAATTCCGAAATGGTATAGAGATTCCAGAAGGTAGACATACTTGGGCAACCATTGGTCCAATTTGCAAATAGTTGTTTTTATTCCGACAGCTTTATATGCTTTCGAATAAAATATTTTCACGGACAGGTCCAGAGATGACCATACGAAACTCTATTTCTCTCGTCATCATTGCCACTTTGATTTACATATTGGTATAACTCCATATATATCTCGCCTACATAGTTTTGGGTGTTACAGTCAACCGTTAGCTAAACAAAAAATCTATACTCCCTGCAACATCTTGCGATAATGTGAAGAAAATAAATGAAAGCAAAAACGGACAGCAGCTAATCTTTCAAGAAAATTCTTTACGAGTTGAAGGCCTCCAGAAATCCCCGATTCCAGGTGTGAGTAAAATAATCACTACTTGTTGTATTTGTAGAACTTTCTTGAAATAATTGTGAGAAAAACTGCCGAATTAACTATCATTAGTCGGTTAAAAATCGGGCTGGCGAGTGAACCTACATTTTTGAAACTTTCAAATACGAATGTACTGTGCTCTTAAAGTAACCGCCGACTGAGGCTAGTAAAGAGTGTGCTTATTTGAAAAAAAAATTCAACTTAAATGTATTTGCTTTCTAGATTTAAAAGTTTTAGTTTTCTTAGGTCTACTCTATATCACAGGAAGTATGATTGTAAAATTGTAAATTTTAAAGTTCCCATATCTAGGGAACTATATGGGAAAGGGGGAAATTTGGAATAGAGCCAAGGATCCTAGGGATCCTCAATTCTAAAATTAATGTACTCGTACTCATGAAGCTTATATGAAATACTCGTAATTTAAATTTAAACCGACCTTGTAACCGGATACATTTACTATATGTTTTTATGTGCTACTTGCGTTCAGTTTTACAATTGAGAAACCTTTTTTTTCTTTGTTCTAAAATGTATTAGCAGAAGTAAGCTGGAATGGAAATAGTAGTCAGAGCGTTAAACTACAAAACAAAGAGAGGAATAACTAAAAAATTACAATGTCAAAGGATTACACATTTAATCGGCTTCCGTGGCTATTACAACATGACGCGAATGCTAGAGTGACGGACAGCAATGTCGTCCACATTCTGTAGGGATCTAAGCGACTGAGTGAGGAACGCGGAGTGGGCAGTGTGGCGTGAACTGAGCTTATACGAATTGTGGCGAGCGAAATGAACATATTTTAGTGGCTGAAAAATGTTTGGTCATTATCAACTTCGCAATCGCGAACGGTTGATGTCGATAGGAAATGCTGTTGGAAAAACAATTGAAGCTGAAAGCTGTTAAAACCCAACAGCTTTAAATCAACAACTCTAAAGTTCGCAAATTGTAAATCGGTTTTATTAAGAGTTAAGCACTTCTCTTTAACTAGTGATGTGCAGTGAAATTTTTGTTAGAAAACGTCCTTTTCGGCGGCGTCCTTGGTGATCTATTTATGACAGTCAATGGTCATGTGATTCTATTTGTGCGGGTAGCATAAGTTTTGTTCTATTTTACAACTTATGGGTCTATATAACTGCTGTCCGATTATTTCAGTAGAAATTTCTTATAAAAAACACACACTTTGACTCTTCTTTCTCATGAAGAAAAGGTTCCAATGCTTAGAGTCTCCAAAGGAGTGTTAAGTTCTTACAGTACATTAACATAGCTGCCACAAACCCATGGCGCGGTGCGGTGATGGAGAGAGGGGGAGAGATCGGTGACAACTACTCCCGGTGCCGGAGTTCTCAGGGGCGTCCGGTGCTTTGCAATAATATTTTGCAGATTTTATTCTACACAAATTCACTACAATCATGCCCGGTTCCCGGTTTTATATCTACGGCCCTGGCGAGTTGTAATAAATCCGGGAGATTTTGATAAGTTTCCAATTTTCCTCTTCACAGAAGTTTACTTTCATATTTATTTTGATTCTGTTATGTATTTACCGAGTAGAAATCTGCGACATGTGTTTTTTTTTTGATACAATAACTTCATCTTTGCAACCAAATCGCCGTAATAAACATGCATTGAGTCGCAAGCAGGCATATGTGTGTGTGTATATCCTACAATCCCTCACTTTTATCCCTTTTAAGAATTGCCAAAGATTTGTTGAGATTTATTTAAGTAACATCCATTCGTCTTTTCAGACAAATAAGCTGATTTGAGGTACAGCTGAACCCGTTGAAGAACAACTCCTTTTTCTTCTGTTTGTTGCGGTGCATTACTTCGGAGTATACGTAAGAGACTCCCGAAAAAATTAGCCGAAAATAAATGTGTACACATTCATTTGCTTTGCGCTTTCTACCAAACAAAGAAAACAGCCAAGGAAGGCAAAACAAGACAAAGTGCTGTCTCGTTGTGAAAACAAAACTGCAGCAGAACAATGCCAAGAAAAGGCGAAAAAGGTGAAGTATGGCGAGGAGGGCGTATGAGGATTTAAACGCCTTCGCTGTCACTATATACGACCACCACATACGCACATGCGAGACATGAAATGTGCCAAAATAAGTGCTCGAAGTACAGCAGCTCCTGTTGCTCCGATAAAACCCGCCTCGACTAAGCTCGGTTGGTAGTAAACCGCCGATGGCGTTTCCACTGCCAATCTACAGCACATTAAAAAGTTGTCCGGCATTACTTACCAACCATGTTAACGGTTTCTCTTTCCAATGGACATGTTCACACAAGCATATACATATGCACATGTGTGTACGAATATCGAAATAAATGTCACTTTGACTCCGATATGTTCACAGTTATGTAGAGGCACACAGTCGACGCTCTGGAATTGGAATTTCTTCAACCTCATGTCTCCTGCACGAAATCTCGACGCTATAAATTGGCCAGATGGCTTTACTTTCTTACCTAAGTACATGGTTGTAGCTGTGTTTGGTGTCTTCTTCCGTTTGTTGCTGGCACTGTCGTCCCTACTGTGTCTATCATTCGGTAGTTGCACTTAAATGGAAAAGTTGTGGTCAATTCGACTAAATGACATGTGTGGTCGATTTCATTCACTTTATATTTTCCTTTGCGCAGCTACTCGCTCACTTTCTGCACTTATACTAGCTTGTGTCGTGGGTGGTCAAACTGTTTGCGGATTTAACAATTTTTTACGCTTAGCCCATAATGTGACAGTAAGGAGTATGAATGAGAGAACGTCGAAACAAACATTTACTGAAATAAACGAGTTTGAGTGGTAAGGAAGAAATCGGGGGTTTATGTGACGTAAAGAGTATGATAATGGAAAGTTCAAGTATAATTATAAACATTATCCATTGCCTATAATTGAATATGTGTGATACTATTCCGTAGGAGATCCAAGCAACATAGTTCTTTAATTAGATGTAGACTTGCCCTAAATATCACAGTGGATGACATCAAAATGCCGGTAATTGGAAACTTCAAAATACCGAAGGCTAATCTCGACAGTTTCCATTCCTCAAATCGCTAACTGGCAGCAATTGAACATGTAACTCACACGCTAATCGACATATTCGGCATAAAGTCTGTGAGAATAACGAAAATCGGTATATGTGCTGTATCCAATGTTACATTTTTATTTAATTTTGCTAACATACCCTACATTTTGTCCGATATATATGGTATAAAGTCAAACGCAAGTTTGAAATTCTTTTATTAAGTATAAGAAGACTAAGGGAACTCTTGACTCGATTTTATCCGATTTTGACACAAGAGCACATCATCAGAAAAATACTCTCCGTATTTCAACAAATATTAAAAATTCAGTCATAGTTACTGGCGTTCACATATTCGGTATCTGAGGGCTTGAAAATGCATTGCTTTATTTCGACAATTTTTAGACGTAAGATGGCGAAAGTTAAAGACACTTTTTGGGCATTGTCTGATTTCGGCAACAGCTTTTAGGAGATCGTTTTGTGTCATGTCGGATATGAAATTGAATGTTTCGAATCTAACCTAACGTATTTAGTTAGTGGGTTATCGCACTTGTTCTGCTTTTAAACATAACCGTTGTGTGGATAGTGGGCGGGGTTATCATACGCTTATACTTATTTTTACACCGTCCTCATGGTACCCTCCTCATAGAGTTTGGTTGAGATAGCTTTAGAAGTTTGTGAAATAATTACGTTAAACCTATTAGTGGAGGGGCGCACCCACTTTTATACAGCCCACTTTATTATATCATTTTATAGGTTTCGGATCGCAGAAACATTTTCATCCATGAACGCAAAGACATCACGAAAAAAGCAAATAAGTTCAAACAATTAGCAGCGAATATGCGCAAAACTAATCATTAACAGATCTTTGATTTTTAAATATAGAGAACTGTATATACGAAACATTTGGGACGGTAGCTAGAAAAAACAGTTTCGCTTAAATTAAATTATCTGTTGATGGTTTCGTGCTATCAGAGGCACGTAGTGTACAAAATATGTGCCATATGTCTTTAATCTGTGGCACTATCTCGTACTAATTGTGTTTCTTGATAACAAGTATTCACCACTTTCAGCAAACGATTTCGCAAGAAAAAATTGTAAAGCTTCGGTTGCCTGCAAGTTTCATAGTGTTATTATTAGCAGAAATTATTCGAGTGTACAATTTTTAGGAAGCATATATAACAAGTAAGGAAGTTCTAAATTCGGGTGTAACCTAACATTTCATACTCGTGCAACTTACCAGGATCCAAGCCGAGAAAATACCCTCAGGTGATGGCAAAACTTTATTTTAAAAATGTTGCGAAAGAATTCAACATTTATTTTTCAACGAAATCGTGAATGGGTTGTAATAAAATTTGTATCTTATTAACTTATATTATAATTTAAATTGATTTTATACCTATATTTAATTTACTGTCCGTTAAAATTTTATTAAAATTATAATCAAATAAGACATATCTGATTATTCGAAAATCTTTCTCTTAGGTATATGGGGGCAAATTGAATTATTGATCCGATTCAACCCATTTGTGACATACAAGCATACTATTATTAGAAAAGTATTTTCTTCGAATTTTTTAAATATATGCCACAAATTGACTGATATTTGCGATAAAAAGTTCGCAACTGGGTTCCACATATTGGGTATATAAGGCTTGAATAACTTTGGTCCGTTTTGGACAATTTTTGATTATAAGTTGGCACACCTTAAAGCCCATATTCGTGCATACTTTCATCCGGATACATTCATTACTTCTTTATTTGTATACTAGGAAGTAAATGAATCAGTTGGAATGTAAAACTATGTTACGAGTATATGGGAAGTAGACGTGGTTTTTTTCTGATTACGCCCATCTACGAACTCATCCTTTCCTTTGGAACACGTGTACAAAGTTTCATTGCGATATCTCAATTTTTAATCAATCGCTTGTACAGACGAACAGACGGACAGAAGAATATAGCACAGACAGATAGTCGCGCGGAATTCAACGCGTTTCATTATCCTGAAAATTTATAAATATATAACGTGATATCTATTTCGATTAGTTTTAGGTGATACAAACAACTGTTAGGTGAACTAAACTATTCTACTCTGTAGCAAAATGTTGCAAGAGTATAAGAATGTAAAAGACAAAATGTAAGGGGTTTCAGTGCAACAGGGAATTGGTTTCCGCTTGCTAAATACAGTTGTAATCGAAAAACAAATTGAAATAGGAATTTAGCTATGCGAATTTGGGAGCATACAGATACCGTTATGTGCAGCAGTTGCTTGGTTTATCGGAAACCCTGAAACTATGATAAATGACGCTGTAACCAAAACGAGAATTCTGGTGAAAAATCGGATCAGCATATAATTAGAAAGAAATTGCTGCCGCAGCCGAGAGGTAGGCGGTTGAGCGCTCTCGTTGCTCCTACTTCAAATCTCCTAAAAAATTTACTCTTTTCACGCTTATTATACGTGTATATGTATGTCTGCTTGTTTGACCTGTATCTGCATCGTTTCCACGAACTCACCTTTATTTGATTAAACTTACAGAGCAGAATTCAGCAGTTGCATGCCTACCATAAACATGTCTGTTGGTGTATCGGTTGGGAAAAATATCGCATTTGTGCGTGCATATGTGGCATGGGTGTGTGTGCTTGTCCAAAGTGCAGTGAAGAGTGAAAAGTCTTTGTAATCTGCTATGTATGTTGCGTAACTTTGGAATCTAAAGTTCTTGGCTGAAGTGAGGAACTCTGCCTGTCATTTGATGTTATTATAGGCCTACCTGCTGGTATGTTCAAAAAGGGCAACAACGGTGCAGCTATTTCCAAATCTACTACATGCCGAATATGAGTATCATCGTTTATCCGCGTTTCTTTATATCCATCGTATTTATATAATTATATAAAATGTCTTGTACAAGTTAAGTGTTAAGGTTTATGTAAGTTTAGTGTGGTTTCGTGAAAAAATTATTTAAACTGTACGAGTTGCCTCTAACCACTGCCAGGCAATATAAACATTTTCTTATCTCTAGTTGGCTGTAAAATGTTTACGACGGTCGGAAAATGATACACCTCATAGATTGAGTTCGGATATTAAGTATTTATATACTTAAATATTATATTTTATATGAACCAGTCCCTCCATTTTTGAGATACCGATTGAACGTTTTGCACACATCTTGTTTTTGCAAGAAACTGCTTTTTTGTTGGAACTGACCGATATCGCACTATTGCAGCATATAGCTGTCATTTAAACTTATCGATCAGAACCATATACCTGTATGGAAAATCCATTCTCAAAGGCTACGCTTTAATATCCCCACTCATTGTTCAGATTAGACCACTAAACCATACAGCTGACATACAAACTGAATGTTCAAAAACAAGTTTAAGAAATCAAAGAAATGTATTTATTAAGAGTATTTGGCGCAGGCAAAATGCAAATATTTATTTCAATTATAGAATATATTGCAAGCATATATGCACGATAAATATGTGTGCAGTAGTGTGGTAGTATAATCTTCTTCACATCAACCTTAAGTTCTTGCTGAAATCCTTAAATTTGCAAATTTTTCCAAACAACAAACAATTTTTGTTACAAATTCCAGCATAATTCGTTTTCAAAACTTTTTCTTTCCAACATAATATTCAAATACCGCGAACAAATTCCACATTTCTAAGTCTACCAAAATTTATTTGGCTTAGATTTGCGGGAATGTGTGCGTCAGTACATAGGTATGGCTTGTGAATAAGTTGAAACCTGTTTGTACACTCATTTCCGACTTTTATTAAAAACTTTGTTGCTGCCATGTCTTAACGTGGCGATTATAAAAGCAAGCTTTTTGTATATGTGTATGTATGTATTTTGTATGAGTGTCTTCGTCCTTTAATGTTTATGGGTTATTTGTTGTTGTTATAACAGCAGTATTTTAGAGAGGTTAGTCGAAAAACTTTATCCCTGCCGCCATAACGGGGCTGAAAGTAAGATGGCAGCATTTGTGTGCCACAAACTCTCTCACGAACGTCGCTAAAACACTCGAAAGTCACTGAAAGGAAAACTCACAAAACTTCCAAAATTAAATGCTATACGCGCAGACGGTGCAAAAGGGCGGCAATGCGTTGGGCGCAATGAAAAATATTCTAAACTTGCCAAAAATGCTGCCAATGCTGATGCTGCAAGCACATGCGCCATGTGGCATATATGCCCGTTGTTTATACTCTTTTGCGCTGTTCCCCCGAGGAACGCACCAACTGTCGCTCATTTATGCAAATCTTTTAAATTAAGTGCTGCTTACCTTGTACCAACACCAACAACAACAGCGGCAGTGGTGTTCTTCATCTGCTTGCAGTTGCTCCGCCTTGCTCTTCCTCTTGCCTGCTTGGCGGTGTTCGTTTTCCACAACCGCCAGCCTCGGCTGCGGCTTTTTGCCTTTGCTTTATTTCTCGATTACTTTTTCATTTTTGCTCTGTAGTTTTAATGGCGTGTTTATGTTTTTTAAACCTCATATTTCATACTTAAGCCTAAAAATATGCTAAGTAAAATTGCGTTTTTAATTCCTTGGCATTAGGGCAAACGGCAGCGCAAACAATAAATAAATGCAAAACTTTCA
Organism: Bactrocera oleae; assembly: GCF_042242935.1. NCBI lineage: Eukaryota > Metazoa > Arthropoda > Insecta > Diptera > Tephritidae > Bactrocera > Bactrocera oleae. Next base: position 24,223,470 of record NC_091536.1, read on the forward strand.
CTTTTTATCTGAGCGCACACTTTAACCGACATTCGCCATAGCCCACGGGTCATGTGCATTTTTCAAGTACCCTTGGTGACCTCTGGCACACGTACATACGGACAATCGCTTGCCCCACGAGAGCATTTACGTGTGAGTAAGTGAAAGTTGTAAGGCATTGAATATGAACTTTAGGAGCTTACATTTGGGCACTTTTAAAGTTACTTTTCATATATGCCACGCATCATTTGAATGCAACAAAAGTTTCTGTTTGAATCCACACTTTCATAAACATAAGTTCTGTGTTCTGTTTTTGGCATTGCTCAGTTGATTTTATTTGCATCAAGAAACTTCAGTAAGCTAATGAGCGCACATGTTCAGAAAGAGGTTCCCTCATAAGACTACTTTCTTGTCTACAAAGTTTTGCAAGACAATATTTTCATTGGCATTTTAGCCCGAAAGTTTATTTAATTAAACTTATTTGTTTCTGTACTGCTTTTGAATTGTAAAAGCCAGCTATGTTGATAAATACAAGCGCTTAGGCTTTTTTTGACTACGAATTAGTTATTTTGGTGAATGAAACTCCATAAATATTCGTTTACTGGCTAATTCGAAATACGTGTGAACACTTTTATGTAGGATGACGGACATTTTTACATCATATTTTTATTTTTTTTTTATATATTTTTTTTTTGGAAAATTCATTGCCAGCCAATAAAGCCTAACAAATTGTGATTTTCTTCGTATCGAATGGGAAGCGATTATGTCACAACATCGGTCACCAGCAACAAAATGGCAAACTAATGGAAATATCTAATTTATACACCTGATTGTCGGCTGATGCCCGTGTTAATGTGGCAATGAGTAAAGCAAAAATGTGTAAAAAGTTGTAAAAAGTTATTTTCGAAAATCACAAGCACAAAGTCACATATTTCTGATTGAACATCTGGATCATCAATATTTCCAGCTCATTAAGTCGCATCTATCACTTTGCTCCCTTGATTGCGAGAATAATACCGTATAAGAAATTAGCTTGCGTCGGGCCTCAGTGAAGCCCAATAATAACACAGAGGTATTAGAACATACATACATATATGCACCTCTATGTCTGGCTGATATCGGCACTAATAATTTGTCTGTATGTTTCCAAAAAAGCTTAGTTTCACTGTAATTTGTATTGCATGAAAAAATCTGTTCACTTTAAGCCCCACAAGTTTGCTTCTAATCAATTACACACGCTTTACCGGCTGTGGCTAATAATAGCTCAGTGGTTTTTGATTTCAGTTCATATTGCCAAGACTCAACCAAAACTAGTGCTGTTTTTCGGTTTTACAATATTTTGTAATGAATTTGTGTTTACTTAAAGACTGTCAGTAATCTTTCAAAATGTAGCCAGTCATTATTTGAATATGCGAACAAATATGTTTTCAAATACATCACATCCTTCTAATGCTGGGTGTGTGACGAACATAAAAAACGACAAATTGCCCATTGAAAAAATATAAAAAACAAAAAAATGAAACTAAGAAATCATCTATAATCAATGTTGCTGCTAATGATTGATATGCACCCTCGTCTACATATATAGGTACATACATAGTGATCTTCATACATACATATTTCATTTTCAAAAGCCCGTTGGCAGAACGCACAGTGGGATATTTTGGCGTAAAAAGTGCACATTACATTTAATTGTTGATATAGCTTATTTTGGCTCATAAAAAATATCAGCGCCAGAAATGTTTTAACAAATATGAGCAACAAAAAATTGCAATTACACAGAATGAATTTAGTTTTCGACACTTAATAAGCACGAATACTTGGTACCCTTTGCCTTCTCTCCTTTTCGACTATAAAAAATAGAACACTGGAAACTTTTTCTACGGTTTCCAAGATTTCCGATGACTGACATTTTGCTTTGATTAAGATTCATACTTTCAGGCTCACATATATGCAGAGTGTAACCTACCCTTCATCGGTACTACAAATGCTGATTTAACTTGCGGCTACACACGGAAACACATTATAATTTTTTGTCACAAAACTATGTGGCGGCACGACACTGTGGGCAACAAAGAGTAGATAAATCTGTGTGGCAGTGTCTACACACCGACATACGCGTAGTATCCATGCCACCATTTTTTTATTGCTTACCTGCTGCCGCTCATTCTGTTCTTTCACCCATTTGCTGAACTCAATATAAGCGTTCTTGTTTGTGCATGAATCCAATTCATCTGAATTCTTTCCACTCGACCATCTTTGTGTATTTTTGTATTTGCATGGGCTGGCGATTTTTCCATTAGCTCGTTTTTGCTTAGCTTACGCTATGCCTAAAAGTGAAAAAAAAGAAAAAATATAAATAATACTCGATAAAGCCTCTCGCTCCAATTTTGGGTACTGACCTAAGCTATACGCTCTTTTTTCACCTTTTCCATGGCTTTCCTGTTACGAGTATTTGCATCACATTTTCAAAATGCATATCTTTTTATTTGGTTTGCGTTGTTGAGTATGAATTGTTGAGAAGAGAAACATTCAAGTGCTATGTACGAGTATAGGAGAAGAGTGTGTGGAGTGTTGTAGCAGCTATGAAAAGTGAATAAGTTGTTTTGCGAGAGAAACTGTACCTACAGAAATAGTACAATGCAAACACATATATGTTTTCTGATTTATACGAGGGTGGTACGACAAGTACTGGGTACAGATGCTCATCACCCGATGACGTCAATACCGCAAGAGATGGGGATTTTCGAAAACTGGCAAAACTATTTTGTGGATGATTCGATTCGTGTTTTTGGAAGAAGTTCGCAATCGCGTATTAGCAGACCGTTGAAGGCCCATAAAGTGGTCATAAAAGGTTTCTGTGTCGTTTAGTGACCGTCAAGTTTAAAAAAGTTCAAAATAGTTCAGTAAGAAAGAAAGAGAACGTAAGTAATTAAACGGGCCAAAATTAATATGTTTCGCAAAAAATAAAAATAAAAGGTTAAATAAAAATTTTGCCTTTGTAAAATATAAGTATTAGAAATACAAATTTTCAAATTTCAATATAAAGTTACTGGCGCGTGTTAAGTAAATCCAAGGTTGTACCTTGGGCTAAAACATTACCGTTAGTATAAGAAATTAGATAGCAAAATAAATCATTATTGCTTCAATGGCAAGACAGAATTTCCATTATATTGTTAAACTGTAGTGGAGTTTTCAATACTTAGCAGAGGAAAAACAATAGATAAATTTCTGAACACATAAATTGATATTCGCTTATTTTCGTACATACAAATCCGTCACAGTGGCCGCAGAAACTCCTGCGTTGTGGAATTAATTTATGCGCGTTTTGATCATTAATCAAGAACTTAAAGGCAAAAAATTCCGCATCTGAGGCTGTGACGTTACAAAGCCAGCGGTAAGGCTAGCGGCAAAGACGCAACACAATGTGGCATAAATGAGCGCGGTAAATCATTTAAGAGCTGAGGTGTGCGGGAAGAAGATGTACTGAAAATAAAGTAAAGTACGTCAAGGCGTTATGTACGCACATAAATACATCTATTTGCCAAGACACCGTTATGTGCTGGCATAGAGCGCACGACTTCCGGTCAACCATCGTTAGTCAGGCAGCGAAACAGAAGTTTGACGCTGCGCATAAGTTTGGCAAGTGAATGAGTGCTATTGTGGCATGTTAAGTATGTTGCAAGCACACTTGAGCCTCCGTTGTTGACATGTCTGCAGTAGTACGCTGCTGATGGGACGTTTGCTAATCAAATTAAGCATCAAAGCGGGGCGTGTTAACCGTTGTTTTTGTTGACAAGACGCTTGTGTTGATTATTATTACACTTAGGTATTTCCTCATTGCCGCTGCTTAATTATTGCTGACACTTTTGTTGCTCCACTTAAAGGTGTTTTGTGTTGCCTTTTGTTATTCCGTTCGAGCAATTACCGCTGTCAGTGCAAATTAACTGCTGGCGGCAGCACAACACATTGTGGCATGTTAACAAGCTGCTTGAGCGTATCAGCACTCAAGCAATCACATAAGCATAACGGAACTATCGTGAACTCAAAGCGGTGCGATACATGCCGCGGCGGAAATGCTAAATCGCTGGCACGTCTCCCCCCATTCACTGATCCCTTGAGGCGAGAACCGTGCTCAGCTGAGCTTTATGCTTGTTTGACTGGCTGAGTGTTGCGCATTTTTTGGATGTTGGCCTGTCCTGTTTGTATAAGGTTGAGTTTGCTAAATTGGTTTTTATTTAATTTGCTTAGATTGTTGTTGCTTTGCTATGCGTTAGTTTATTAATTCGTGCTGGGCTTAACCAAAATTTCGCGAATGAGCGACGCATCAATACAAATTTTCACATTATGCTGTTCGGCAGTCACTGTTATAGCCGAAAACGTGCACTATCCTTTGTACAATTAATGGTTTAAGGAAGGAGAAAATGTAAAGAGAAAATCTGGTACAATAAATTAACACACATCATTGTGAAAACAGTATGCTGGATTTTCTGTGTGGGCGTTAATAATTTATGAATTGAATTCAGGTGAAAATTTGAAGTTCGGCACATAATTTGATCCATTAAAAGGTCCTATTAAAATTATTTGGACAAATTCAATCAAAAATTCCACATCTTAAAGAAATTTACGTAAAGTTTCAATAATTTTTCTCCAGAATTCTCTTTATGCCATAGAAAATATGTCAAATTGAAGAGGAAAACCTGGCCAACTTTTGAAAAATAAATTTCGTGAAAGAAGTTTATTTCATTATAGGAGATTTTTTTTATCGAGATTAACTCTTACTGTTATAATGGGAAGAAAAACAATGGACAAGTGAGGAAGGGCGAATCACTAGTTTTTAAGCTATCGATCTAAAATTTTGCACCCGCCAATATCTGACCACTATAGCATATAGTTGCCATACAAACTGAACGATCGGAATCAACTGCTTGTATAAAAAACTCTTTCATTTGACGAGGTATCTTCACGAAATTTGGCATGGATTATTATTTAAGGCAATAATGAAAAGAAAGTGTATAGATCGGATGACTATAGCTTATAGCTGCCATCTTAACTGAACGATCATAGTAAAATGCTTGCATGGAAAACTTTTTTATCTGACGAGGTATCTTCACGAAATTAGGCCTGAGTTATTGTTTGAGATAACAATGTATTCTCAGCAGAAATTGTCCAGATCAAATCACTATATCATATAGCTGCCATACAAATTGAACGATCGGAATCAAGTTCTTGTAAGGAGCCTTTGTAAAATCCCAGGATTTCATTCAGGTAGCTCGCATACCATCACTAATCATATCGAGTAAAGTCAGCCGGATAGTTCGAAAATACTGATATTAGTTATATGGGGCTAGGTCATGTTTCCATCCGATTTTATTCATTTTAGGCACGCTTTATCAATGTCATTGAAACAACTCACATATTGGTCGATATATGCGGTATAAAGGCTGAGAAAAGTATTGACACGATTCGTCTAATTTTTGGCATACAGAAATACTAGTATCAAGAAAGGATACTCCTCTAAGCTTTGATTATATAATTTATACATTGACTGATATTTTCATTAAAAAGTCAACTATATGTACTAGGGTCCACATATTCGGTACCTTGGGGCTCGAACATTTTTGGTTCGATTTGCACAATTTTTGGTCATTAGGTTTACTTTGAAAGTTTTATTCCGTTATATTACAATAATTGCCTCTTGATTTGTATACCGGAAAGTGAAGGAATCATATGGAATTAAAAATTTTGTTATATGGGAAGTAGGCGTGGTAGTAGTCAAGTTTTGCTCATTTTCGGACTGTAACATAGACATATCCATATCCACACATAGAATGGTAAATAACGGATTTGGTTGAAATCAATCATGTAGATCCCGAAATATGGGTTTTTACCTACAGGCTATTACCCGATTTCACCGTTTCCCGCAGCAGCTCACCGCTTGTGACCATGGCCTATACGTGCATGAGTAAATTGTGTGTGTGTACTCATTTCAATTGTGTATTTTAAGTTCCTTTCCTTAGCATGTGTGCGAGCTTTTAACTACAACTGGCATTTTCGTTTTAAAATTCATTTCCTTCTCTTCTTCAGTCCCAAACTGCTCCATTACAAATGTGGGCAAAATGAACGCAATAGAACAAAAAGAATTATAAGGCAAACAACTGTTTGTCTTACGGGCTTTTTAGGTTGATGCGAATTGAATTTTTCGCACATAAATAATGCACTCTCTGGCTGTCGCTATTTTAATAGCCTTTTCCTGCCTAAACAGCTGCTCTACCGTTGCATCCTACCGGAAGTGAAAATCGCCCGGCAGATTTTGCTCGACTCATCCGTGTACTTACACACATTTCGGCGCACATCTTGGCCGTTTCTTTTCCTTCTGCCTTGTAAAATAAAGCTTAGACCCGACAATGGCTTTCGCTACAATGCACACACATTTGGCCGAAACTAACAAATAAGCCGAAGCAGAGAAGGGAAGTGGGAAATTGAAGAGAAGAAGCAAAATGAAATTCGTTTTAGAGCGAGTATTTTTGGTTAAAGTGTCGGCGTCTCGACTTGCTATTTGTTGGTTGGCCATAATGCTGCCAGCCGTTCTTGTTTATTACCACATTTTCTTGTTTTGGCCCCAAAAAATATTCTCTAATAATGGAGCGGAATGGAACATGAACACGCGCGTCACCATAAAGGGCGCAGCAGACCCAGCCTAAAACTGCAAATAGCGTGTGGGACATTGGTCAGCCGCCAACAAACATGTTGCCTACTCGTATGTATGTTTGTATCTGAAAATCGCTCTAATACAAAGTGAGACACTTGGAATAGCGCCTCGTTGCGGAGTGCCAGCAGAGACGCTCAGTTATGCCAACGGCTTACGGGCTTGTGGTAAGATGCTTTTTCTCATCCTGCCGCTAAACTCTACTCGTTCACATGCTTTAAGTGTCGTTATGCAGCTGTGTGCGGCTTCGTTTCTTGAATCAATGTTTTCGCACATTATTTTTATTTCGTTTTTATTGTTTGCTGTTGTTGTTTTTGTTAACATAACATAACTCTTTGCGCTGCTTCTCCTTTTCGCATTATTTATTCTACTCTTTTCTCACGCCTCTGCGTATGTTGTGTGTAATAACACGTACATATGTCTGTACATGAGTTTGCGTGTGTTTGTGTGAAAATGCGTGCGTGTGTACTTTGTTGCAAATGCATTTTTCGCAAGTTAAGTAAATTTGTATTTGTTTGCGGGATTGTGTGTGCTTGCATTTATTTGTAAACCTAAAAGCATGAGCCGAGCAGTTGAGCAGAAGAACTTCCGGCGGCTCATAGCCAAAAGTGCTGTGTGCGGCATCAAACAAAATATACTTGTATGCAAGGCTTTTCTCACTGCATGTATTCTGTAACATAAGCTAAAGCTACAATATTATGCAATATATGAAAAGCAAATTGTATATGTATATAATTGGTGTTTAAACTTTGCCACGATCTCAGACCGAACTTTTATTTCGGTTTGCGCAGTACTTCCAGCGTTTTCTTCGTCTTGTTATTGTAGTTTCAAGCTGCAAGCTGTGAACTTAAATTTCGTCATAGCGAGGCTTTGCGTCTCGTTATGACTGTTGGCGCGCTATGATTGCTGTCATTCATGCACTCCGTGATTTATACGCTGAGCGTTCATTAGCTCTACGTTAGTTTAAAATGGATCTACTCTCGATTATTTATTGCTTTGTGTATTATTCTTCTCAGCGTACTCATAAGAGAAATCAACTATTATACATGTTCTAGTTTGGTTAATATCTCTTTTCGATGAGTATATTGTTCGTTATAAAGATATAAAAAGGAACATGATTCAGTTTGCGACTTCACCTACCGACTAGAACTTCTTTATTAATTTTTATGATTTTTTGTAGTTTCTTCACAGTAAAGCGCTCTTTGAGCGTAATTTAAAACGAAATTGTCGCAAGATCCACAATATTATGCTCTGGCTAATAAAGAGCCGCATTTCGCAATTGCGAGTGGTTAGAAATTCTCTGAGCTTTTACTTTTAGTTTGCCTCATTTTATCAGCTTAGTGAAGCTTAATATACAAGTCTATGTTTTATATCTTTCTAAAGGTTTCTAATGTTTTGCCTTGGTAATAATATCCACTGTATTTGCTTTTATAAGCATCCTTTATTTTAAAAAGTTAATGTCTATTTTTTGCAAACTATTTTTTGCAAACAGCGACTGAGAAGTAATTGCCTGTGGCTGCTTAGTGATAAATTAAGCTGATGCTTGCCATTGCCCTACTACTTCCAGCCACGTGGAATAATATATTTAATGGCTGTTGTGAATGGAAAACAACGAAGCTAACACAAAAGTGCCTTTGCGTGGAAGAAAAAACGTATTTAGAGTTTATTTATGGCGGTTGAATAAGTGTGCGTATTTTATGAGCACACTCACGTGACAACATAGCAATTTAGAGCAGAAATACTTGTAATATGCAAAATACAAAAAGCGGCTAATATTTGCATTTAATTAAGTATTTATATTGCACGCTCTATATATTGCCCAGAGTGAATGTGGCGAACAACCACGAACAACGAAAGAGGCGTTGGTATTTATTATTTATTGTATGCACTTATATATGTGTGTGTTGCAAATGATTTAAATGTATAAAAAGTAGCCGTCGATATTAGCCTTTAATGAATTTTATTGTTTGGTTCTTCACGGCACTACCACAAATTTATAAAAATCAGAATGTTTTGCCAATTAGCAATTCAAATGGACTATACGAGGGCGCTACGATAAGTTCTTGGTAAACAAATATGTTACAATTCTGCAGTAAGTATATTCTTGTAGACGGTTACTGTCAAAATTTCCGCCGAATCGGACTCAAAGCTTTATTTTGACCCAATGTGATATGTGTGTATAGAAAAATGGAAAAAGAGCACTACCGGTAGGTGATTCGACTTTAGTTTTTGGAAGAGCAGTTGACACTGAAATCAAAGGTCGCTTGTTTTTTTTCCGAAATAACAGCCCATGGCTGGATAAAATCGGAAGGTTATAGTCAATACCGTAGGATTTGCACGGTTTGATATACATTGACTGCAGAAGAGCAAAACGATCACAGGATCTACTATGCTCAATTTCCGAGACGATTCGATACCAAATTATCGGGCTGCTTTGTAGACTTCCAGAAAACGCATTTTGCAGATGCAAAAAGCGGTTAAAGCATTTCTGGGCAGATACTCCGAGCTGAAACGAGACTATATGGTAATTAATTTGCCATTTTTCCAGATTTTTGTGTTAAATTTGTAGGATAAGCACTAATCGGTCCGCTCTCGAACTTTGCATAACTTTAATTTGCGAACTAAATTAAAATAGGTATATGTTGACTTTAATTAAATATAAGGGCGTAATAATTTCATTATCGCACGCACATCCACACATGAAATGAATATGCAATAATCATGAATTACATAACCAGCATGTAAACATAAATATTACAATATAAAAATTCGATCGTTTTTTCATTGCTTTCGTCGCATATCAAACATTGCTGCTACATTTTTTGCATCTACTGTGCGACCCGCTGTCAAGCCGCGTAAAGTATGCATGCAGCATGCAGGCCGCAGTAAAGTTTTAAAATCCAATGACAAATTACAAATTTCAGGCTGTTGAAATGCAAACGGAATTGAATTAAATTTGCAACATTCGCTCTGCTCGATGGCGCTCATATTTAGCGTACAGTTGTGGGTGTGGCTTAGTCTTTAATTGAATACCAAATTGAGCGCATACTCGCGCGTGTCTATTGTGCCAGGAAAATTTAATATTAACAAAACAGAAAAAATTGCTTTGATTTTTTTCTGAATAATGCTCATTGACCGCATTCGAAAGGCTGCCGCAGCGCTGAAATTGAAATTATTTCGTTAGGCCGCAAATCGATTGTTGTTGACACCGTCCACGCCGGCACTCGGAGGGGTGTGGGGCGCCGATTGTAGGCGTGCCATGTGGCGTGGATTAGTCCGAGTTGCTGCTCCAATTAATTTCGCTAAATGTGTGCCACGCAATTTTTATAAACGTAATATTGGTATGCATTCGCAACACAATAATAAAATGCAAAATAAAGTTTCACAATAATAACGAAATACAGTGATGACTGCATGAATGACTATTTGCCTGACATCCCGTGGAAGAATGTTTATCGTATTGCCTGAGCTGGAAATATTAGCGGGAAGTTTAACACGTTAAACTGTGATATGATGAGAGGCAAACCCGAATCATGTGCGTTAATGGTTGCAATTTCAAAGTTGCATAACCGGCATATACTCGCTGCCACCACTGACAACGTACCGCCCTACTTCACTTCACATATGACTGCGATAATTACCAAAGTACCAAGTTCAAAATAAAATCCTTAAATCGTCTCGTCAAAAGCGATTTTTTTTACATTAAAATATGTTTCAACAGTTTTGGTGGAGGTGCATGCCCGCTGCCTTTATTAGCGCTCACGGCAATGTTGGCGAGCAACGTGCAACAACATTAAAAGTGGCATGTAAGTGGACTAAAAAATGTGTAAAGGATGTGTCACCTTCTATGCAACGTTGTACTTTTTCCACTTTCTAGGAAACGAATTGTAACATTTCGCTGCCACACAAGCGCCAGCTATGCTTGCCACAATATGCGCCATTGTCGTTTTATCCTTTTCACATAGAAATATTAGTTTGTTTTGTGTTGTTGTTTCTATAGAAGTAAACATGTGTCGCATTCTTTGTGCGTATCCTTTACACCTGCTTTGCACCCAAGGCAGTGAAAGAATCGAGTAATAAAAAGCTCACTTGCGAATATTTGAAAGCGAATATGCAGCTTATAGCAACAACAGTATGGCATGTGCGCAATTTTATTTATCAAGGATATGCAACTGTTGCGTCGCTGCCATTGCTTTTTGTCGATTACCTGCTTGTTGTTTCCCTAGCAACTATAATTTCACAGTATAAAGCTTTATACAGTCATTGTTGTTGCTATTGTTATTCTAGTTGCCTCTACCGACAGTCATCTCCTGTAACGGAAATCCATAAAAATGGTATGATTGCGATTTTTCCATTTGCAATGTGCTGCAATCCGTTTCGCCGAGTCACACACTCAACTATTAATTTCGATGAAATGGCGTATATGTACATGTGTGTGTGTGAGCATACATGCTTGTGTAAGCTCTAATCTAGCTTCCTTTTCTCGTTCGTTCCGTCCGCTTGGCATGTCATTTAATAATGCTTTCTGTTGTGCTTCTGCTTTGGCACCTGCCATTTGCCGATTCATTGCCAGCGCCTCTTGTCCTTTTGAACAATCATATATCTCATCGAAGAGCCTTGCATACATATACACAACTACATTCACTTGTATCATCGCGCTCCGCTCTATACTTGCGTGTTTCGCAGGACATCCATTCGCCCAGTCGACTATGCCTTTATCCGACCATTCTTTATTCATCTTCATTCTGCCTTTATGTAGGTGTGCTTGTCGCTGCTGTCTCGTTTTTACTTGCAGTCGTGTTAGTCAAAGTGGAACTTGAGCATTTTAATTGCGAACGCTTGAGAACTCTGTGAGATCCTGTGTGTATGCATTTGCGTGTGTTTATTTCCTTACACTTGCAACAAAAAGTGTTGCGCATTTTTAGAATTGAAATTGCTTGTAGTGATCCTTCCTTCCTGTTTGGCTGCTGTGTCCATTTTCATTCGTGCCGTTTACCTTTTTCCCTGCGCCAGGCTCACTTTGGCGGACCATAAAACAATAGTTGCCAGATAATCCAAATGGGCTTTGAATTTAATGCCAAACCAGCAGCATGCAACAGGAAATACATGGAAAGACATGTGAAAGCAACATTTCGAGTTTAAATTCTAGGATAAAATATTTATGTGAGTTTCACTTATAAAATATACATAAATCACCGACCTGCTACAATTATATGCTTTAGCAGATTGTGAGTGTATTTGGAAACCCCGGCAATATAAATTATTTTCGCTTCTGTAAACTTCTATGCATGACGGTAGAGTGCGAATGAAATAAATCGCAGACAATTTTAAAGTCTGTACTAACTAAAGCTTGGAACTAATTCAAATTTAATAACTGTATTTAAAAATTTGAAAGTTGAATTTTGATATTTTGAATTTTGCATATTGGTCTTAGATTTTGACTTTGAATTTTGAAATTAAAATTAGAATTTTGAGTTTTGAATTTTAAAATTTGAACTTTGCATTTTTAATATTGAACTTAGAATTTTTAGTTTCAACTTTTAATTATAAATATGAATATACATTTTTGAAAATAGAGTTTTGAATTTGATCTCAGATATTTGAGCTTTGTATTTTGAATTTTGATATTTTAACTTGACTTTAATTATGATTTAGGAATTTTGAATTAAGAATTTAGACAATTTACTTTTGAATTTTGAATTTAGAAATTAGAATTTTAGGTTTTAATTTGGAATATTGAACATTGAGCTTAAAATAAGCATTTTGTATTTTGAAATGGGAAGTTGAGGTTGCAAATAGTGAATACCTATACAATGCTTACATATTTCTAATTAAGGACATGGTTTTCTGTGCTTCGTTAGTTGATACTTCGTTAAAACACCTCACAGTGAACATACAAGTACATTTTGCTCTGTCTCAGTAGTGTGGTAAATATTATTCCAAAATAGCTGCTACAATTATATGAAATTCTTGCTTTTGAAAAGTTTGTCTAAAATTATTTTGTGGCGAGCAGCCAATGCATTTTTTCGCAATGAATCAAATGAACTTTTTAGGCAACGATGCAAAACAAACAGCTGATTTGATGTTACCAAGTAACGAACAAATTATCAAGCTTGTCAGACTGGTACTTTGTTACACGGTAAAACACAATCCGTTTATTTTACAAAAACAAATTATTATTATTATTCTTTCTTTTACAGGATTTCTATACTTTAGAATGAACTTTGAAATTAGGGCATTTTAATATTCTGATTTGAATTTGTATTTTGTACTTTAACTTTAGTATTTACGCGAAGGTATGATCGAACTTTTATTAGCTGAGTTTTGTTCTAAAAAGACAAATATGAGACCTCTTCAAAAACTTCAAAAAAGACTAGAAAATAATGTTCGAGTGCAAACTCAACTTCAAATTCAAATTCAAGTTTATTTCACTTCATCTTATATATACATATTTACAGTGATTAATGTAAATAAGAGTACAGGCGATATTGCCTTTTCTGCTTAAAAATAATTAGACGGTGAGCTATGATACGAGTATATTATGTAACTATTAATAACTTAGTTTTAGTAGGGGAAAATTTGACACAAAAAAAACACTTGAAGTATAGTGACTTAACCTACTTATATCTAATATATAACTAAGCATATATTTTACAGCCCTTTATTTAAATATTTATTAATATGAGAGAACATGGAATGCTCACAACGATCGTTAAACCTCCTACTTAATCGGATGAATCCACCTTTGACTAATTCAACATAAGCTCTGTTATGTAATTCGAAGGTGGAAAAATGGCATGGAAGATTGAAAATTATCTTTAATATTTTATTTAGGGCCACTTGAAGTTAGTGGATGTGAGAGTTCGCAATAACGACCCAAATTGCCGCCCTATAAAACCCCACCGCCTGGAAAATAGACCTGAATGAAGACTTTTTGTTAGTTATACTAAGTTCTAATCTTCTGGTTATAAATGGGTTATAAATATTATACAACAATTTTTCAAAGATTTTTCTTACTTATGACAACACACTTATTGGACGGTAGGACGTTGGGCTTTCTGTAGGCTTGTTGGTCTTTAATAGCGGTATAACCTTTGAAAGCTTTCACTGGTTCTGAAAATAGCAGACGGGAAAACATTCGTTTATAATTTTTGTGAGATAATTTAATCCACTACGAGGCAGGACTTTGAAGCATAGATTTTCTATATTATCTAAACCTGGCGATTTTTAATAATTAAGGAAATCTCTTCTTCTTGATCACTTTAGATAATTTCCCAAATGGGGAAGAATTCACTTCTAACGTCGCTAAAAGATTTTTACAATTTTCTTTTCTGAGAATAAACATCTTGCTCATGATAACGTGACTAAGCCATTTAACAAGAACGAGTTCGGCCTTATTTCTGTTTCTTAACCAATTCCGCCGATGCCGATTTCTACGTATAATTAGTGCAGTGCTAATTTTGTGAAGAGACTTTGTATGACAGTAGACAGCCTTTTTGGGAATGTTACCTGCTTTGGCCCAACAATTCGCTTTGTTCAAGTTATTTATTAACCTATCAATGCCGTCAATGCCAGCTAGGTGTAAATTAACAAGATTACCAAACTTTGCTCAGTTGGCATTATTGAATACGTATCTAAATATTTTGACTGAGCTAAAGTTTGCATCGGTAGGAGTGCAAATAAATTCAATTAAAATATACTTTTTTGGTGCGATTAATTTCATCTATGCAAATATTTTCATTTCATTTCTTTAATTTAAAATTGCCATAAAATATCCCTTGGCATTTGTAGTTTAATAAGATAACGTGTCTTTCGATTTTCGTGTGCATTCTTTTTTATTATGAAGTGAAGAAGCCTTGAGCGAATTTGGATCTTTGTTGCTGCAGGGATTCGGCTATGTTTACATTATTAAAATTCATTGTTCAATAGGAAAGGAAATCAGCTTAAATGGAAATATAAACTTTTACTTCACGCATATTTTTGCAATTCAAGCAATTCGGACTTGAGCAGTCGAGAATTGTGGCAAAAAGGCGTGCACAATTGCTCAAGTTAAGCAGTTGGGCAGAATTTTAAATTCTTCAAACAAAGTTTAATATAACAAACAAATTAATTAAAGTAAAATGGAGTTGGACGAAATTAATTAAAATAAACAATTTTTTGTTTTTTAAATTATTAAAATAAATGCAAATAAAATACATATAATATATTTAATAAAGGGAAGGAAAAAATAATCTTTAGTAAGAAAGTATAACTATTGACACTTAAAACACTTCCCGCACTGTTCGCAGTGAATGAAATGATATTGATGGTTGACTTGACTTCGCTTCACAAGCGTAATGTCCATATAAATAGCACTTTGTTGCCAACGCGATTGCTCTTGTCATCTGATTGCAGTCAAATGCAAATTTCATTTTGTTTGTGTCGTTTGGTGGGGCTTTTGAATCGCTGGAGCACAGCCATTTGCACATACTCATACACGCACCTAGCTTCGGTATTAGTGCTCTTACAATGATTATCTCCTCGGTTTACTTTATTTGAATTATTTTACCGATATTTTTGCAGCAGCAGCGCCCCATAGCTCACTATGTCCTCTCCTCCTGATATGTAAATGGCGTTCCAACGTCCTGTTGAGGTGTCGAATTAATTTTCATTTGGGCACGTCAGTTGCCAATATTTCTTTTTTACCGGCCTTATCCGCGCATATCCCTGTGTCTATGGCATAGGCGTTTTTTTAATTTGTTTGCCTTGAAGTGCGTTCAAACGTCTCACATTTCGTATCTCCGCAGCAATCTCTGAGACGCCATTAAGTGTTTGTACTTCGTTACTAAATTTATGATTCAACTTTTTCGGCGCACTGCTCCCTCCTCCTCCAGCTGCTGTTGTTGTTGTCCAGTCTACACGTGCACTTGGCCGCATCGCTGATTCTCTGGCTGCGTGTTTAACCTGGCTTGACCTTGTCGCAATTGCTGATTATCCTTACAAATTTCTGCTAACAACTGTTGTTTGTACGAATTGTATTTTTTGCTGCCATTAGATATGCCTTCGCTCCGGTCTTGTGTAAAATTATGCTTTAATTTTGTTTGCTTACAGTTTGTAGTACGTCTGTAATGCTAAGTATCCAATAGCAGGCTGACTATCGACTGAAATTCTTATTGCCCCAGTAAAGTTCGTGGCAGATAATTTGCCCTTTGAGCACCATATTAATGCGCAAATACATTTCTTATCTTTTTTAATTTGTTCTTTATTGAAATTTAAGATCAGCACTTCATTGGTTTATGTTACATTTATAGTAACTGATTTATATTTAGCTCTAGCAGTGAGGGGTTTGTGGGTACATTCTGCCTGTTGTTTTGCTGAGCTAAAGTTCTAAACTAACGTCACGAACACCAACGAGATATACAAGTTCTCTCTTTAGCAATCTCTCTTTAGTATTAGCTACATGTGACTGAGAGAAATGTTCTCAATTTGATATATTTTCTGCATTTTTGGACAGAAAAGTGGTCTAGGTTCGTTTTTACTCTTTTTCAAGAGCAAGGTTTTGGCAAGGACAGGTCGTATGAGCAACATTTTGTAGTTTAGGTCGTGTACGATTCTTGGCTTTGTGAATCTGTTACATCGGAAGATGTCTCCCAGAACATAACACTTCACGCTCACATGCGATTAATTAATGAGGCAATATACAATTATTTTATTATTTTCGAAATCATGGTTATCAATGGCAGTATAATGACCCTTAAACTTGATTAAATGCCAAAAAGTTTTCTCAAAAAGAGTACTAGGGATATTACTAAAGCCTGAATAGATTGAACGTACGAGAACTTAAATGCTTTATTAAGACTTGATTTAATTTTAAATATATATGTGCACCAAATTTATATACCTATGTACATATGGATAATGTCGGTAAACGAACACAACAAAAAAAAATAAAGAAATAAAAAAAAAACAACTGCAAGATATAGCTCAGTTGTGCCCCATACATCCGAGAACTACTTTTAGTTTTACACTTTTGTATCTAACCAAACGTGGGAATGGCAGCGCGAGAGTGTGTGTGAGGCGAAACAGCTGAAAAAGACATGGTGGCACTGGGCCATGCAAGCGCAGTTTGAATAGTTTGAGTTGCCTGATTGCTTTCCTTTTGTTTCGTGAATGTGCTTTTCTTATCCTTGAGCGCGAAGTTGGGCTGCCGCCACTCAATTCCGCCCACCCGCCACACCAATCATCGCGCCCGCTCACTGTCATTATGGCGAAACAATATTTTCATTTTAATTACAAATGCACGCAACAAAATTGAATTAATGAATTATTAAAACAGCTCTGATGCATTACAATGTATGCACGTTTGTGTGTGTGCATGCGTGTGGCGTATACATATGTTTGAGTGCTGCATGCGTGAGTGCGAATGAGAATGAATGAAGATAAAAAACAAACAAAAATGGAAGTAGTTAATATAGCATAAAAATTAATTAATTTTACCGCTTGAGATATTTTCGCAGCTTGTGAGAGGGAGCGTGTGAAAAGTGCTCCTTTGTGCGTGGCAGAAAGCCTAACTCTGGCAAGGACAGGCGTTGACATGGTTAGATAAGTACGTCAATGCGTTGTGAAGACATCTACGTCAGTCGTTGCTGCCTCATTGCGAATTACTTCTGGTGAGTTAACTGTTTAAATGTTGTGCTTTGCTCGCATTGTTTAGCGCAACTGACGATGTAAGCGAACGGTGCACGGAACTAAGCTGCAACCCGAGGCGTTGGCTTTAATGCTGAATGTGCGTCTTCTTCAGGTTTGTCGCACGCATACCACACAGCATCTAATGAAGGCATTTATTCGGGCTTTTATGGGAACTGGCGACCACATTACATACATAAGTGCGCTTCTTTGAGTGTCGCGTGCGGTTGCATATTAAGTTATAAATTACTTGTAGAAGTGTCTGCATTCTACACAAATTTTACAGTGGCCAAGTGCTGAGAAAATTCATTCACTTTGCTCAAAAGTTACTCGACGGAAAAAAGTTGTGTTTATGCACTCTTTGTACCATAAATGTGTATGTGTTCTAGTGAAAATATTGGTGGCTAAGGGAATTCAGATTTTTAACATATACACAAGCGTAAACTTAAACTTAAACTTATACTTAAACTTAAACTTAAAAAATGTTTCTTATACTTGAAAAATGAGCCAAGGAATTCAGTTCCATTAATACCGCTTTAATTATCAATCATATATTTCTAAGCTGTGATGATCTTTGTGATATGCAATTTGTGATTTTCGTGTTTATAAGTAATATCTGCAGCCTTAAACTGATCTGAGACTCTTCCACTGTTCGAACTCTACTTTATGAGTTATGAAGGTGTGTTTGCCAGGAACTTGAGTTCAAAATGTAACACCCAAGTTCAGAAATTACCAAAAAGCTATGAAAGCAGACAAGAAAAACAAACTGAATTTGTAGACAAGAGTTGCGCTACTGTAGCAATATACCTACTTGTATCATATGTTTCTATGTGCGCTTGTCACTAATTACACGCTTCACGAGTTGGCGTTTAAACCATCACAATCGACAGTTGTGCGGAAATGAATTTATGAAACGCGAAAGCGTTTAGCAATAAAATAAGGCATTTGCCTTAAGGACCTCTAATGAAGGAAACACTCATACACACACATTTATGTATACTAGATGTACTCGGCGTACCCTGCTACCCCTTTTTATACACTCAACATGTCGCTGCATCATAGTTTTGTTCACCAGATGGTTGTTTGTATTACCTAAAACTAAACGAGATAGATATGGAGCTATATATATAAAAGGTCATGATGACAGCGCGAGTTCAAAGTCGGGTGATAGTCTGCTCATCTTATTGAAACCCTCTATTTTTAACGAAATTAGGTTTATAACATTATTTTGACAAGGCGTGGCTGTCTCATATAAAACAAAATTATGTTTAACTTCTGCTTCTGCCACTTCACAGTACAGAAATTGAGAGGCAACAAATATATGGGGTTAAAACTTTGTTTTTAACTTACCGACTGTACATCGTAGTTATAGGGTATAACGGTGCAAGAGGAGAGCAGAAGGCGCGTCGCATGCCCTATGTCTAATAACATAGCAATGTTTTGTTCAATATTCATCAAATGTAATTGCAAAATCGATGATGATTTTGCAAAACAGGTCTCCGTTCGTCCTGTGGTTCTGACGTTCTGCGAGTACATAACGAAATATCGTTTCATTGTTATATATGAGAAGATATAGGTATAAAATAAATATATATATTATAATATGCATATACATATATAAATAATATATGTACTGAGTTTTCTAAAGTGTGTGTTGTTCATACGACATGATACTGTTTGCTACTCGATACACTTGTTGTAAATATAAATTGTGTTTTGTAGAGCTGAAAATTTTGTATTAGAATATAATTTTTTCAAAGTTATAGGTTTACTAATTTAATGCAAAATATCAAAAAATCCCATGTTATATGCAAGAAAAATACACACGATTTAGGATGGTTGAAATTGAAAACAAAGCTTGTTTGAGTTGAATAAGCTTTTTTAAGGCAAAAACTGAAACTTCAGGTGCCGTTTCCAGAAAAAAATTCAACTTGGGAAATAACGAGCAGGCTAGTGTCTATAGTAACATACCTAATATGATATATAATGTGCCATCATAAAAGAACAACGTAGCTTTAAAGCCAATAATTGTCTCGTCGATCTCCCTGATAAAGCACATATGATATTTAGCTATACATTTTTTTATTGTTAATATGTCGACTTCTACGTCTTTTGAGAGAGAAAGTTTGTTTAGACCTGCAAGTGCATTTATGCATAATACATGTCATTGGATTGTGGAGCTCGAGCTAATGAGCCGCGGGCACATGTCTGTCAATAACCGAAGGTTGGGCTATAGTTTTTCAACTATATAGATTTATGATATCGCATTTACGTGCTATGTTGATGAACGTGTAATTAAAATTGTCATACCGTGACGCCTTAAGTGCGCACGTGTCCACACACACACCTTACGCTTTGCTGCTGCGCTAAAACAAAGCGTATACACAACGCCTCTGCTTTACTGCGTTTGCTTGTGACATTGTGTTTAATTACAGCCTCGATTTTATATTTGCACCTCGGCAATAGCTGTAGCGAAATGCTGTACTTCTAGATCATTTCGCACGCATCATTCAGCGCCAGCCATTATAACACTCACAAATGTGCCATTAGCAAACAGCGCGATGTATTTGACATTGAAGTATTCACGTTCATAGATACATATGTATCTACTGTGTGTATCAGCCACGCCACTAAATACCTACTCGAGACTTACGTGTTATTACTATTGCACAAGGATGTCTGACATGGCCTTGCCACTTTATTTTTGAAGCGCACCCATTTATATGCTATTTGGGTACGCGTGACATCTATGTATATAGTATATGGTTAAAGCGTGTACGTAGGAGTATACGGGTGACCCTTAAATTTCCGTTGCATGCCTGTTATGATATTCTTTCTGAACTGGCAACACTGTGCGCTTGACGCGGACTAGAGTCTATCGCCATTGCAGATGAGTTGTAGAAAGTCTAAAGGCGGTCGTCCACCTTCGCGTTCAAATAACACATGATATTTACATAATTTTTGTATGAATTAATTCTTAAAACTTTATATAAAAACTTAAATTTAATTATCGTGAAAAACCATAATTTCTTCAAAACTGTGCCCTTGACGCGTTCTTGAATGCACAACTGCCGGTGCAACGTAGTTGACTTCTTGGCAATAGATTTCATGTTCAGAACATTGAAATAAAAATAAAAAAATAAAAATTGATCTTATATTTATAACCCCAGTTATGCATCACCCAAGTTTTTTTGAATATTTAGCAATCTGGCAAAATTACTGCGATTTAAAAAAAGTGCATTTTTAACCATGTTTTTCAAAGAAAGAAAAACTTTCTTTTCCAAAATAGCTCGCGCCTGAACATAGCGGAATGTTGTCCAAATCCTGTCAAAACTAAAAAACACAATTCTTTTATTATGTCTACATTAAATAAATATGCAAAAAAAAAACGTTTTTTTCAAACCCTTTTAAGGACCACCCTCAATAATATGTTGTGTATCGCTTCAGTTGGTAGCTTTACATTTGTGTGTAATTAGTGCCTTGGCTTTGGCTTTGTAGTAGTTGCTCTAAAGCAACCAAATACTTACAACCACTACAAGTGCCGTTATGCGAGCGCGGCCATAACAGGCTTCTGATTGTGCGGCATTAAGCACTGAAATGAGTTGCACGTGCGAATGTGCTTTCACCTTGGCATTTGTGTGTGGTAGTTCTTGCTGTCAAAGCATTGAGATAGTTTGTTTTACGCTTTTATTTAACTCTTTTGCCTTCCATGCGTTCTTGAATTTAATTTATTTTTCGTAAGATGCTCGCTTTCCACATTCAATGGTAAATATTGCCACTGTGTGATTTAATAATTTCTTTAAATTTAAACATTATATCAATTACATATATATATATATCTATCTAACTGTGTGTTGAAGTATCCCGGATCTCAAGTAGTCAGCAATGCAGTATGCTTTGAATTTCTTATACATACATATGTAATATACATGTATGGAAACTAATATAACCAGCTCGCAGAACTCACATTAAGCTTTAATTTAATTGATTCTCGCAATGCACTTAGATAGCTCCTTCAAATGCCAACCATATTTGCCTGTCATTTGAAATAGAAATCAAAGGGAGTGCACTAATAAGCTTGTGTTGAATAAATGCGGTTTTGGCAAACAACTATCAAACTGCTGTCTCTAATGAGCTTTCATGATTGATGATATATGTTTTCGCTTTGAATCAATTATTTTAGTTTGAATTTGAACGAGCAACTAAATAAGGAAACGAACGACAAGCAAACGTTAAGCGTTTTTGTAGTTATTTCGCTATATAAATCGCAATCGTAACTTGCAAATACTCCTTGCCTGTGCTTTTCGCGCACTTCGAATTCGATATAGAGCTTTTTCAATGCGTTTTCCCTCACTTTCCTGATATTTGAATGAAGGCGCTTCTACAGCAATCGATTGAAATCAACAATCTTTCTGTTGAGAGAAATTAGTTAAAAGAAGTTATTCGATCGCGTTCTGCTTGTTTTCTGGAAAAGAGCATTTTTGCATGCATGTACTCTTAATTGTTAAACAGTTCGTAGCGCATAAAAGATTTGCATTTAGGGTGTCACTGCGTATACGCAACACTTGCTGACGTGCAAAACAGCAGAAAGCGCATGTGCATGCCAATAAAGGCGCGAGAAATTTTGAAAACTTTACCTAGTGACAGTAATAAAAATCAAAGAAAACTCATAAGCTCTTCTGTAGCCACATACAAATATATATACATACACACATATAAGCGCAGTTAAGCATAAATTCAAGCGCACGACAAACCAGCTCTTTCCAACCAGTGAAAGTGATGCCAAGAAATTGCGTTTTAGGAGATGTGAGCGCGTGTGAACGCGAAACTACTGAAGCGGCGGCGGAATGCGTAGACAATGAGAAGAATACGAATGTGACAATTAACAGTACGATACCATAGAAGCTTTTCTTATAACACGATGTCGGTGTTGTGCATCGTTTAAATTGCTTATTGCCATGCTATTTGGAAGCGAGCGTTGAGGACGAATGCCGCAAGCGAGCTGTAGGCGAACTGAGGTAAATTAAAACCAAACACCCACGCATGTGTAAGGGAATAAAATGCGCGTTTGCGTGTTATCGAGGCGTAAGGAAATGAAGAAAACAGTTACTTTGGAATTTGTACGCGTTCAGCTAAAGCAGCAACGAACGCTTCTATAAAGAGTACTATTGACTTACATAACAGTATGTGTGTGTGTGTGCATGTTGGAAGCTGCAATTGAGCAAATACAGTAAAAAGCGAAGACTACCGTGCTTTTGAGTATGGCAAGCGCCACATAAACATTTCAATATATTTTTTCTTGAAAAAAAAAACGGTATTTTCAACTCTTTATCTTAGCAACTCTTACTCAAATGGGTTTGGTTTACTGAAATGCTTCTATATTACATAATTTCGAATAATAAAGCTCTTATATAGAACGTACAAGGAATAAAGATAAAGCATTGCGAATAAGTTATTCGCTTGAGAGATATTTGGCTACGAGATATATATCTTGACGCCAAATTTTATTACCTTCTGCAATATTAGCACAACCAGAAAGCATATTGACGAGCATTAGGCTTTGAAAGAATTATAAAACTGAGATATATACGATATTTTTGCGAAAAAGAGGAACCAATGAGTTTGAGAATTATGATTGATACCTTAGTTCAAAATGATTGTGCTTTTGTTTCAGATAGCCTTCCACAGCTTAGTGAAAAAGTTAAGGTTCCACTCTAAAAAATTCGCTCATCTTTTTTCTTCATGCGTGGGTAATATTATAAATATAATCACGGAGCACTGGAAACATATTCGGCTGCAGCAGCGTCGGTTTATTTCGGTCTTTTATCTGAAACAAGTGCGTTCCGCCAAGTTTGGATGTTTTAGTTATCTTAAGAGATTTTTAAGCTAACTCTCTCACGCTTACGCCATTTTGTAGTTTTCAACTTTCTGTTACTCGTATAAGCGCACACACATGAAACTATCACTAATTACACAAATGCTTGCAGCTTGATGTAGTGTCAGTATATATGTATGTTGCAAGCAGCAATTCGATATCTTGTGCAGAAGAGCCCTTATCAGCGACAACTTTGAGCGCTACGAGCGATGCCAACTAATCTAATGAGAAATGCACATAAAAGCGTTCATTATGGCTTGGGTTATCCGTCTCTGCCGCTGCCTTTCATAGCTCGATATTTCAATGTTTTTATTTAATTTCAGCTTTGCACCTCGGTTCATTGCTTGAACGCACTTTTTCTGGACGACTCTGCTAATGACTCTGTTAACCATCATTAATCGCTTGTAGCTCTATGTTTGCCCTCTTTTCTGTGCCGCTTGTGCAATTTAAACTCTTTTTTCCACTGCCTTGTGGCTCTTCTGACAGCCAGCTTAATTAATGTCATTTCATTCGAGTTTGCCTCTTTTTTTTTGCCTTGCTCTTCGCCTTATTGCTACACATTTTTGCGTGTCACAAGCGATTTGTGAGTTTTTATGCTCGGCCGCACACCCGATCCCGAATTTCCTTCGACGACCATTGCGACACGACGCTTTGGAGTTGTTATCAAATTTTATGCCACATTTTTATAGCCTGTGAGAATTATACGAATTTTCGAAAATTTTTGCACTAAAAACTTTTTTCGAAAAAGACTTGCGGCCTTTTGTGCATTTTCACATTTTGATTGCTCTACCGACGCAGCGCTTGCTGAGAGTGGGACGCGCGTTGGTCCTGTGGCATGCCGAACAACTTTTGTCGAGTGCCAAACTAAGTTATCATGGCTGTATGCAGCAGCAGAGCTCATTGCTGGGCAGCTACGTGGACCATGCAGACCGTCAAATATTTTATAATTTTCAGAAGCATTCATTCATTAAATTAGCAAACGCTGGCAAAACGCAGTGGAGGCAGCATGACTCGAACTTTTTGTTGCAAATAAATTCATTTCAAGTATAAATTGCTACGTGCTGCCGCTTTTATTCATTCATATATAACAGTGTATGTTTTTATGCGCGTGTGCGTGTGCGCATGTATATATTTGTGTAGACTCATTCATATTTACATATTTATTGCTTGGTATGCATGTGTGTATGTGTGTGTGTGTTGTTAAACTTTTGCACCAACTCCAAAGTGAAAATCATGCCGCTCTCATTTCTCTATTTGGGCGCCATCGCTGCAACTGGCAACCAGTAAAAGTTCTGCAACTGCTCAACTTCAGGCTTTCGCCTCTTTTTTGAATGACTGGCATACTTGACCGGCATTTGCAACTCAACTTGAAGCATCAATTACGCGGCAGCCTCTTAATTGCTAATGTCTAATCTTACCCCACGCCCTGTCGCCTTCCAACTTTCTTAGAATGCTACCGTTGCATTGAGAAAGTTCTGCCTACTACAGGCGCAGCTTTAGATCGACTTAATAAGCACTGAAAGTATAGTTTTGGAAAAATGCATTGTAAAGTTACCTTCATATTTTGTTCTAATTGCATTTTGTTGCTACTCTCGGAAGCAGCAGCATCTCATGACACCTGAAAGGCAACTAGTTGTAGTTTGCCACTCGTTGACTAATTCTATTAATCTCACTTCTACGTTCTCCGTTTCCGTTTCCGTTATCGCACTTGCATTGCATCAATGTATTGCGCCAGTAGTCAATTGTTGCCAAAGAAATGCTTTGCTTTGGTTGCTCGCCATAGGAATCTATTTTAATAGTTAGCGCCTAGTAGGATCATGTATTTTCATTAGTTGTGGTCATTAACAGTTTCTTTTCTAGTTAAAAAAAGGGAAAATAAATAGAAGAAATATAAAGTTCATTTGAAAATTTGCTACTTAGTAGAAAAAGATAGTCGTTATAGCTTACAAATTTGTTTATTCAAATGAAAGGAAGTAAATAACGATATTCATTGAGAGAAGAAAGAAAGTTCAACTCTGGCATTAAAACCAAGGACTTTATAAAAGCTTATTTCTAACTTTAGCTAGCGGTTCTCACCTAGATCGGTTTATAGAACTGTTTTGTTAAAACTTATGAAACGAATGTTTTTCTTTTAGCAACCATTACGAAATAAGAAAAAAACGTAACTTCGTTTGAGCCAAAGCTATAATACCCTTCACAAATACAAATAAATAGTGACTTGATTTGGATCGATCAGTTTGTATGGTGGCTATATGCTATAGTGGTCCAATATCAGTGATTCCGAGAAAGCTTTTTGAGGAAAAAAGGATGTATACAAAATTTAAGATCGATATTTCAAAAACTAGGTGCATAATGTGAGTATATATAGGCAGAGGGGCAAGGCTAAATCGTCTCCGCCGTTTCCTTCTGGGTGTTACAAACTTCGTGGCAAACTTAATTTACTCTGCTCAAAAACAATGTGTACAGCAACAGCTCACTTGCGACGAGAGTAATGAATTTGAGCACTAAACCCAACGGAATACAGCAAGCTTCACAAGTTGCGTCAAAACATTTTTGTTTTATGTTGTTTTATAAATTAATTTTAGACTTTCAATTTTATTTGTAAGCAGCTTAGATATCAAGCATTGATTTTTTTTTCAAATTTTTTTCAAATTTTTTTCAATTTTACTTTTCAGTTGTATATCATAAAATGTTTATGTTTTCTGTTTCATTTTGGTCACTCGCGCGATATTGTTACTCATTTTGCCATATACTTGTACAGTTACAACCTCTAACCAATTGTCTTACTATTTGAAAATTGTTCTCAAGCAAAACTATATACCGGTTAGAAATGATCTATAAGCATACTACACTTTTGAAATTCTGCTCTACATTCTTCCAAAAACGATATCTCAATTGTATTAACTTCCTTCCCGTCAATATTTGACTGATTTATTGCTGACGTTGGTCGAAGTTTGCTGCCAACCCGGCAGATTGTTTATTGTGCAAGAAATACATTTTATTGGATGGTCATTTGTCTTTTGCCCTCCGAATGGTCTAATACTTTTATGGCCACAAATATTGACAAAGTGAGGAATTCGGTTGAACATAACTGGAAGACGTAAATCAACAATAAACTGTTGCCATGCACATAAGACGTACATATGTAAACATTTACATATGCACATACACCCAATGCATGTATATGTGAGTCTGGTCTTTGCCCCAAAAAAACACGAAGCAGTTGCGACGAATTTAAAGATGCTATGTTGTTGTTTTTTGTGTGTGTAATATTTTTCCTTCATATTTTAAAAATATTGTTTTTTCTCTAACCTTCGTCATGCAACTGCTATTTGGGTTCGGTTTGGTTCTTCGACGCTAATCACTTATAACTGTTGGCTATTTCGACTGCGCCTAGAAAACAATCCGAAATCATAGCAATGTTATAAATGTCGGCAATTTGTGGTGCTCAACAGTCAGGCCAGCGACAACAACAAACACAACATATGGCACACTCAGACATACAAGTATATGCAAAAACAAACAAGCATTACAAAGTCGAAATTGATTGCTCTGAGTTATTGTCATTGCACGACGTCACTTCCATGTATCGCTGTATGCTCGACGAAATTGGAGCCTCACGTGCTGAGTCGTCGATTTTCTTTGCTTTGACGGTTCATGCTGTGGCACACTCACATGGCTTGCGTTTGCACTTAGATTTGCTCGTATGTGCAACGTTGACTCCGTGACAGAATGGCAAGCAGTTGCATAGCCATGGCCATGCGCTTGTCAAGCGCCTGTACAACGAGATGTTTGCAATCAGTGCAAGTGGTTTATCCGCTTGTTGAAGCTGCTTCGATTTTTTTGATTTTGCAGCGCAATGGTTTCTGAAATTAAAGCAATTGTTGTTGCTTTATATGAAGCAATTTACATTGTGCAGAACGTCATTCTAAACTAACAAAGTATTTAAATGAATAAATTCACATGGCATCGCCGCTTGATTTATCAGCAAATAATAAGTATTCCACTCTTTCCAACATCGGCATGAGCATCAAATATTTTTCTTTCATTTCTAAAGCTCTCTGCACAGTGTGTATACATCGCAGTGATGATAACGGTAGAGGCATGTGGCCGACAGCAGTCAATTATATGTAAAGGCAAAAGTAGCGGCAAAAGAAGAATTATGCAAAATAGATTGTTATATTATTGTTGTGTGCTGACAATGTTCTTTTTGTTACTTATTGTGCACTAGTGTTAACTAGTGATTGCAACGGCTTTACACACACTTTAGAATAAAGTTCTATTATTAGTGTTCATTTGCAATTCCAAGCGTTATTGAAGCATATTGGATCCTGTTTCAGAACTCGGGCTAGATTAGCAATGCTGCCGTGAGAGACAGCAGAATGGGGAGCAGGTACAGTAGCGTACAATATGACGGTGAAATCTGCGTATTCACTTATGAATCAAATGCTGTGTTATGCTGTGTCAATCCACAAAAAAATGACTGCGACTATATCTTTTGGAGCAAGTTTGCTTGCAGTGGGCTTCTGTTAACATACAACCAGCAAGCAATAGTAAGTGATAAATAGCCAATTGCGCCAACACAAATCCGCCATACGAAATGTGGTGGTGATGCAAAGTGGCAACTAATAGGGGGCTAAATTCACTTGGCTACCCCAACATTAATGTATAGAAGAAAAATAGCGAAAAAGCGTCACATGTGACACGCTGTGGTGCGGCTGCTTAATAGCGTTCAACCAAAAACTAATTGAAGCAGTTTTCTTTTGCTGTTACAAAAATAAACCGTGCAATCATATTTGTTTAATTCTGCATATTCAACGATGTTGCCATAGCAACTGCACACCCGTCCGGTGCATTCAACGAATTGCTGGCTCTGTCTTATCCTGTGCCACTTCCTTGCAGAAGTGTTCTTGAATTACTTTCATCTTATTTTCGTTCGTGTTTTCAATTACGTTACTTATTTTTTTGCTTCCACATTTTGCCGTTATATTTGCTCAGTGTCATATGCCATCTGCACTTTCGCGGTGTGGCCTGCCACATTGTGTGCTCCGTGTCGCATTTTATATTTATTCACTCTTCGTTTTTCATCCATTCGTTTTCACCCCCAAAGGATCGCTATTTTTACGCTGCTTTGTACACCTGAGGTGTGTAAAATAATTTTGGCTCTGTTTTTTTTTTTCGGCATTCGGTATTGTTGTTTCACGTTGCTGCTTCAAGTACTTGCCGCTGCGTGTGAACGGTGGCTGGATGACATCGAGCGCTGTGAAAAGCGAATGCTTACTTTGTTTGCCGAACTACACTGCGTACGTGAATTGTGCGTATGGCTCCGCGGGGACGAGTGGTGAACTATTTTTTACTCGAAACAGAATATAATTTTCTTGAAATCGACAAGGTCCACCTCAATGACGATAAGTGCAAGGGTTTAATGTTTTACACTTTTGTCTTTCATATTAAAAAATACCTCTTTGAATTTAAATGCAATCTCAACTTTTCTGTTCTCTCAATTATAACGTAAATATTTCTAGGGATCGTATACTGAAATTGTTGCGCAATATTCACTTCAAATTTAACTGGAATTTACTATTTCAATATGCAAGTTGACACAGCATAAACGTACCCGGAAATTAATTTTCACAGTTGATATTTATATTTATATATTTCTAATAGTAAATCGGACATCCCCACTTGGTATCACGTTTTTTGAAAACTCATTGCGTTCCTACCTTTCTTTCTCCCACTCTGGGTTTCTCAAGACTTGTATGACTAGGTCTGGGAAGTTTTTAAGTTGGCGTCATATTATAAATTACACTATCAGAAAGAAGAGGGAAGTCATTATATAAGAATAGGAATTATTAGCTTTAGAGCAAGCGTGGCCACGCCCACTTTTAAAAATTTGTATTTTACAGATGTTCCGCATTACGGCGATTCACTGTGACAGTTTTCAACAATATGGTTTTAAATCGAATCAAAATCTTGTCTAAATGCAAGACCTTTCGAAATCTTTACGGAAGTATGTCTAAATCTATAACCAGAAATAAGTATCTTTATGGAATTTTAACTTTAATGTTGAGCTGTTTAGAGGAAGAGACCGCGACCCTTTCTCTCCTGTTTGGCTCCTTGCTTCTTTTCGGCATAACAAAACTCGAATGATATTAGTATTGAATGATTTCAGCAACTGAGCAACCCTTCTAATATATTATATATTAAAGTACTAATGGTATGCACATCCATATGAGATTATGAATGAGTGGGCATCAAACATTTTCTTCCAAGAACTGGTTGAGCACATACATAGTATGTGGTTGCGAAAAAGGCAAATGTAATTCATAAAGTCAGCAAGTAAGAGTAAGAGCAGCAAGCGGAACGTGAAAACGTCAAAGCAGAGTATTTATGGCTCGTGAGCGAGTACTTCAACTTTAGCGTTGCTGTAAGAAGCCAAGAGCTCAAGTAATTGCGCAAGAATTTCAACAATGTGCAGCGAAACAGGAAATTATGTTTTTTATTTAGTTGTAAATTGCGTAGCTGCCGGCTTACTGCGGCCTCAGACAGTGTGTGCCCACATTAGCAGCATAATGTGGCAGCGGCGGACGAGCGCAGGAAATTATCGAGTGAACTTTATTTAAATTTGAAATTTTTAAAATATGCGCACACAACAGGAAGGAAGCGACGAATGCAAAGGAAACGAGACATTCTTGCCAAAGTGCAGCACGCTGCTTGGTTTACGTGTGTGTGTGTGTGTGTGTATGTGTGGGAGTGTGGCTGTTGGATTTCTTAAGATATGCCACACATAACATAAGGAACACAAGCAGCGAAATCCCTTAAACCATTCGCATAGCATATGTGTGGCTGCTTGCTGGGGCATGGCTGAGTGCATGTGTTTGTGTAGGTGCGAGTGTGTATTGGAGGGCAGTAAGTTGTACACAGTGAACTCTTAAGCAAGTTAATGATTCGCGCGAAAATCAATTTCAGACTTTACGACATAAAAGTTGCGTACTGCGCCAAACAACCGCCGCACACGGTCCCACAATCACACTTACAACAAAAACTACACGGGCACATGAATATTCAAACATAAGAAGCCAAAGTCACACATGCAGCCGTGCACTGAAGCAGCTGTGCTAAAGCAGCCAGCCAGTTGCTCTTCGTATTGCGCACAGCAAGCAGCGAAGCATTAAACCACTTTGCCACAATGTCGCAGCTTCGCTGTTCAAGTCGGTTTGGCTCTTGCGGCCTTGCATGAACAGTTTCTAGGTATTGCAACCGCTACCGAACTGGTCTAAGTCGGCTAGCGAACGACTCAGTTATTGTTTGTGCTTTAATTTACTCATTTATGGTGAAAACTTTCCGTTAGTTGGCTAAGATTAAACGCAAATGCTTTCGAAGCTGAGAATGCTCGTTCATAAAGTTGTGAACTGAAGGGAAAAGTTAATGCTTTCCTTTTCCTCCAAAACTGTTTAAAGTCTTAAAATTGCGCTCTGCTCATCCGACCTCTTTCTTATTTGGTAATGCAGATATGTTTAAAGAACACGCACACATCGAATCCTCTGCTGGGTGTCTGCCTGAGTATATTCTCATTTGCTCTTCGAATAATATTATATATGGCTGCTGTATTCTGGATTTTCACATATGTTGTTCGCCTGTTAAATGTTGTGCCTTATATTTGTACTTGTTAATATTGTTGTTGTTATGGTTGCAATGCTTTTGCTCCTTCTTTTGGTTCTGCTTTTATTCATATTGTCGTGTATGTTTACATGCTATACGCAAGCTTCATCGATTTCATTGACTTTGCTCGCCGAACGCCAACATTTGCGCCTTAAGCTAGCGGCAAAAATTGTTGCTGCTGCGCGAAAGTGTAAAAAAATAAATAAATTAAAATGCCTTATGCATTTTTTTTGCTGGGAAATAACAAATTTATTGAAATAAGGAAAACGTAAATGCATTTTGGTAGGCGAATATTCCGCCTGATTTCGCATACCCGGCCTGCTGCTGCTCACTCCACACAAATTTATTTACTCATGTACGAATGTGGGTAAGTAAGTATGTATGCATCAGCATTCGTTGCTTTAACGAAAATATTTTCTCTTCGGCAATGAAACTTTTCTTATAACAAATTTATTTGCCCGCGCCGTAGCAACTACAATACTTATAAGTAGGTATGTACATATATGTATGTATATTGGCTTGTATGTATTCATGCATTCAAACACAGTTACAGTGTTACGTAGAGATATACTCTGCAAATATTTCATTTGTTGCACAAGCAAAATAATTTTTCAATATACTGCGCAATCATGTGTAAATTAGTTTAAGGCGAAAGCAAAAGTGTGAAATATTTAATGGATGTTTGAATATTTAACTTTCAAATTGAATTCCGAATTTCGTTTTACGTTGAAATGCGCTAAATTCTCCATAGAAAGCAAGAGTTTAATATTTTAAATTTCGCATAGTTTGCAGAGTGCTTTTAAACTCATACAACAACACACAAAACATAAAATACAAATTCAGGACACACATATATATACTCGTATATAATATAAATATATTTATAATCTTGCAAAATTTTGTTATAGAGTATAATAGTTTTTCCCACCTAACGGTTGTTTGTAACACCTAAAACTAATCGAGATAGATAGTCCGTCTGTCTGTGCAAGCTGTAATTTGAGTAAAAATTAAGATGACTTGATGAAACTTGGCACACATGTTCCTTGGCAAAAAAAGTAAGGACAAATTCGTAGATGGGCGTAATCGGACCATTGCCATGCCCACAAAACGCCATTAATCGAAAACGTGTAAGGTGCTAGTTATAACTAAGCCGTAAATTGAGCTACAGAACTCTAAAATATCGCTCAATGTATGAGATATATAATTGAAATTCGGAGATATTGCTTTCCTGATGATAGTATGTCTGATTGTCAAAAATGGATAGAATCGCGTCAATATTTTCTTTAGCCCCCATATACCTAATAAAATTGTTTCCGAACTTTCAGGTGATTTTATACCACATGTATCAGGCAATATGTGAGCTATGTCGATAAAAATAAGAGAGTTTATTTTCTTATTTCAGTGTATCTTTGTGCTTAAAAAAAGTAAAATCGAGTGAAAACATGACCTAGCCCCATATAACTAATATCAGTATTTTTAAACATCCGACTGACTTTGCTCCATATGATTGGTAATGGTATGTGAGATACCTGAATGAAATTCAGCGAGTATTTTATTCTATTAAGAGTATGTTGCATCGCCAAAAATAGATGCATCGGTTCAATACTACCGCTATCTTTCATATACCTATCATAAGATTTTCAAACTTCCGGTTGGCCTTATGACATATGTATCATATATGATAAAATTAAATGAATAAGTTTCTTTAAAGTTATGTGGGAATATGAATGAAATTGGTCTAACAATTGGTCTAAACCTTATATCTCTAAAATAATGAATTGTGTAATATTGTATATTAAATTTAGTTTCTTCAGTTGAGTTTATATGCCATATATCTCATTTGTAGATTATTTTAATAATTAGTATAGCCATAAAACTAAGTGAGTGTAGGACCTATAATATAACTTAATAAAATACCAAATTTAATTGTAATCCATTTATTTTTTTGTTTTGCAAAATTTTTTAATATAAAGTTCACCTAACAGCTGAAGGTATTTTCCCTGCTTTGATCTTTGCAAGAGTATAAAATGTTCGGTTACACCCGAACTTAGCCCTTCCATACTTGTTTAATATTTATTTTTAATTTTGAATTTTTTTATTTGATTTCTGCTCTATTCGATTATTCTTCAACTATGTTCAACAAAAAGGCCTAAACAATGCTAGGAGGGGCTGTCTTCGAACACAGAAGAGCATTAGAACATTATACGACTAAAAAGCTGTATTAGACTAGATGCGTTATCATCTACTGCTGCAGATCAGAAGTATGCACTGGGCGGGTACATCGATTGATTGAAAGCATATCTAAAGTCGTCACATGACTATGCTAAGGGAAACAAGCGTATCTTATTTCCTCTAGATAACTCTGTTATTGTATGGATGAACCAAAACTACTGGGAGCTTCATAATCGGTACACAGTGACTAAGCAGATTTATAAACCGAATTTGGCTATTTTTGCTAAGTTTAAGATTGGTAACTTCAGTTTGCTTATTTTATCAATGTGTGATTCAAACTTACCGTGTTTAGTCTAAATACTTAAATACAAATAAAAATAAGTTTTGTTATATTTATAAATATATAAGTATATTTATTAAAGACTTAAAAATGGATATTTAATTGGTGCCGACGTGCTTGGAAGTGCTGAAAACGCTGGTATTTCAAAATAGAGATTCTTACAATAGGCTCTTGAAGGCATATTTTTTTAATTTTCCCTTTAAATATAAAATGTGAAGATTGTGACGATTCAGATTTTCTCAGGTGGTGGCGGCACACCCTCCTGCTGGAGAGCTTTAAAAGAATATTTACGAAAAAGTGCAAGCTGTAGGTTCGAAGCTTAAAATTTCCTGTGAAATATGACAGTGACGTGGGCGGCAGGAAGTGGCATGAGTTACGTAATAGTGGAACAACTACAACCAAATGTGGTATAAAAACAGCAGTAATGATAAGTGTATGCAGCAACAACAACAAGTGTAATCAGTTTGTGTTATCGGCAACGCGCTGAATCCTTTAGTGGTGATAAATTATACAATGCAATGGTGTGAGATGTTGGTGGCGCAGCTTGTTGTTTGTTATTTGTAATTCATGCTTCTTGTTGTCGCTTGCTGTTGTTGCCATAATCACGGGAGCGTTGTAATGACATTGAGTGCCTACAGTAGAGGGTAAGTAGCATTTAATTTGCATATTTTATGGCGTGCCACACCGACACACACACGCAGAGACACCTGCTGACATGTATTGCTTGGTAGTGGTTGTTGGTGCTGTGCACTCGTGCGCATTTGTGTTGTACATCGTCGACAACGCGTAAACGCTTGTCAATGTAATTGTGGCGGTGTAAAACGTCAAATATGGCTGCGCGTGCGTCATTTGAGCCACGGCGGGGCGATGCGCTGCTTCCAGCCCGCTCAACCGCCGCAGACGTTATATTGAAGGTCGCGAAATTACTTGCTGGCGTTTGAGTATACACACTTAAGTATCAGGAAATGTTAGTTAAAATAAAAAGGTGCTTTTGTTGTCAGTTCATTTCAATGGAAACACGAGAGGAAAATGAAGCGCCGGCATATTGACATCAATGTGCGCTAGCGTTGGCTGCGCCTGCCCTTAGCTCGCCTGTTTCAGCTGTCGAATATGTAAATGAAACTAATATTATCAGCTGTGATCGCAACTGTGCACAGAAACACACATGCACATGTGTCTACAACCCAGATACTCTTAGATAATTATGCAGCATAGCTTCAACTTGGGTTCCAAAAAATTCACACTTAACTTTGTGAATTGCCAATGCCCTATTTTAATGTTGAGTGTAGTAAAGAAAATCTCAGCAAGCAATGAAATATAAACGCAACTTGTTCTTAATATATACGAGGAGTATATGCTTGGAAACAAAGGTGCCTAGAAAAAGTTAAGTCAGTTAAAGCTGCCTGCAAAGCGGACGCTGAAAGTCAAGCCTGAGTCAAGGAGTAATGCAAGAACCAAGTGTTTTTACCATTTTTATCAAAAAATCTATTCGACACATCTTTAGCTCTTTGTTAAGAAGATCTAGAGCGATATTAATAACTTTGTTTGCAAGCCCTCTTCGCATGACTATCTGATAGACGAAGTCAAGACAAAACTTCAAATTTTTATAGGTTTAGTGGCCTTTGAAGTGATGTAGCCGAATCACCAGGGAAAGATTTGTAGTAATTCTGAATACAAAAGTTGCTAAGCGCTGCAGCTGATTATGAATGGTTGTAAATTAGGAGCCCTCTCTTTGAACCTCAGAATAAGTTTCTGAATTTATTCTGTATCCGTTATTAGTTTACCTTTAAAAGCATTCGGACCAACTTATTGATGGCTGATGTTACACAGCGGCAACTGATGGGCCTGATTATACAAACATATACAAACATTACAATGTTCAATTAAGGAAAATTCAAAGGGAAAAATAAATTGAAGCAATAACAACCGGATTTTACACATTTTTTCATTTACATAAGTGGGTTGATTCAACGATGTGCAGGTGATAATTTTTTCAGATTTAATGACTACTGAAATGAGCACATATATGGACAATGTACGTAAGCTGAAATGCTACCACGCACACATGAAAAAACGATATGAACAGGAAACCCGCACAAGCAAGAAGCTTAAATTTACCATTTCCGCCATTGTAACACAAAGCATATGCGTTTATACAGGAGCAGAAGCGCAAAAAATCACAAACGAATGCATAAATTCAACACTCATCACATATGGACAAGTTGACTCCTGAAAAGCAAAAAACACTCCGTACATAAGCGGAACGACAAAGCAACAGAGCGACCAATACCCGCACACAAACGAATTGTAGTTAGTAATTTGCATAACAAAAAACACAATTCTCTATTCTCATATTTTATGCTCAAGCTGTTATTGCGTCTGTGCTTTCACCTGTGATGTTGCGTACATCGGTGCGTATGAGTAACTCACAACACAACAGGATGTTTGACAGATATGCGTGAAGAATTGGGAAATGCCAGCCACGTGCATGTATGTGTGTGTATCAAGGGTGAAATTGCAAAAGTGAAATAGAAATTGAAGGCGAATAAGCAGAACAAAACAGAAAAATTAACGGAGTAGAGCGAGTAGATACGAAATGCTACAAAAAAAAAAAATGGGAAAGTTGCAAAGCGGCAAGCTAAGGTAAGTAAATTTCAATAATCGAAGTGGTTGGGCGGCTACACAAAGTTGAAATTGGGCGATATCAAAAAGTTTGGCTTGACGTTATGGACAATAAAAGATTTATGAGCATCAATGCGGAAAATAAAAACAAAAGTCACTCGAAGGGTTAGCATTATGTCGATAAAGAAAAATTGATATAAAATGAAAATAACATATAAGCTGACATCAAGTACCTTGCATATTGAGGTGTATGTAGTTAAAATTAGAACTCCATCGAAGGCATGCTACGAGTATATATATACAGCATCAGTAACACCCCAGCTCTCAACATTTCTAATATAATATGTCACACGCATCGTATATCGTAAATGAGTTTCATTCTCCACCGACATTGAAAGATGATAGAAAATGCGCCCAAAGGTATTCTACAAGCAAACAAAAAACTTCCAAACAGCAAAAGCTACACACTCACACACTTTCACGAACAATGGCAGAACCACACGCTACCATAAGATGGCAGCATGCACCGCTTCCCACTCAACGCAGGTCGATGATTGTTCGCCACCAATTTAAAATACAGCACATATGCCAACCAATGCTCGGCAAGGCACACTTCGCACCGTGCGTTGTGTGAAAACGCTGCTTACAGGCACCAAAAAAAGTTAAGACAATAAAATATAAATCTCACATCATAAAATAAAAACAAATGTTATTGATTGCAGGCACCACATCGACTCTAATGTAAATTCCAAGGGCACTGTTTAAATGTGTGTGTGTATTAAAATAATATCACTCATAATTGACTGCCAGTGTCGAATTTCACACGGTTGTAAGCTCCTATTCATATACGCATATGTGTGTGTATGTAAGTCTACCCTCATATATGACAGGTAGACAATCACCAGAACTACATGGAAATAATATAATATGAAATGTCAGCATTGAAAGTAACACATTTCGCATTACGTTGAAAAGGGGTCATCGGTTTATTAGCCCAGAGCTGTTGATTAAAATGGATTTGTCAATAATCACTATGGCATTTTATGCTTACATACCTACACGTGTGCAGGTCACTTCAGTAACTTCAGTATAATTCAATATGTAGAAAATAAAGGTAAGGCAACAAGTGCCTGAGCTGTTCTTTAAAGCTCTGAAGGTAGCTACACACTTGAAATATTGCACTGAGAAGTGCCATTCAAAGCAAAATATTTGCTTTTTTTTTACTTTTCATATATGGTATATACCCCTCAAACACTTCATCTATACATGTACTCGAACGTAGAAATCGATTGACCAATCATATGGGTGAATGGGTGCGTTGTTGCTTTGAATAACTTTGTTCTTGATATAATAGGCAGCCACTAGAATGTAGTTGCTCCAAGTATATTTTTTTTTTATTTTCACCGCTCAGCCTTACTACTCAACTGATTTTGTAACTTTGAGTTTTAAAAGTGAAGTCATTGTTGAAAATTCCTTTCTAATGGCAAAAATGCAAAAATATTTTTAATTTTTTTTTGCAATTAGCTCATCTCCAAATTTTGTCTGTTAATTGGGGTCGAGCAAAAACTAAAATGTTTGCATGAATTTGTAGAATTTTTTAATACTGCACAAGCTCCGAGGTAACTTTGCGCAAGCGTTAGTTGGGGCACTTGCAACTTCATTACACCTATATCTAACCGAGGGTGGTTGATATTATGTTATGTTTTTCTGGAAAAATAAACAAAAATTACATTTTTAAATTTTTGAAACCACGCCCTTAACATTTCTACTGAAATCAAGTTTCCCATAATACAAATATTTTATTCAAGTGTTTCGAGTTCTTTGGATTTTTTCAGATATACAACATTTAATTTATGAGACAATGCTAAGTATGTTTATTTGTTTTTAAAAACAAACACAGTGTAGTGAAGAGCAACAGTTTCGCAATTATCTTTGAAAAGTGTACTCATACGGATTTCCGTTATTTTCTACTAAATATATTTTCCGTCTTCTCTGATTTAACTCTACTGTTATTTTTTGCATGCAAATCGGTTTCGAAAATCGAGGGCATTATTCCAGCTGGCATAAGAACATGTGTGTGTGCATAGGTCGAAAGTATTTTGCATTTAACGTTGTTGTGTGTGTGGGAGATACACGTTTTTCAAAAGAACTTAAGCACTTTTTAAATGCTTGGTAGTGAACCCTTTCAGCTTGTTTAGGCTGAGTCAAATCAACACCTGTTCTCCGATTGCTCGGTTTCTTTGCCAATTCCCTTTTTGCTTTGTTACCGCATTTTACTTGTTTGTTTTGCATCTTTCAATCTTGGCTTTGTTATTATATTTCTATCAAACAAATGGCGCAGCGACTTAATAGTGGAATATTTTGAGAAAAATAAAAACAAAACAAGGGTAATTTTTTCATTTTGGGTCGCCTATTTCTTTTCCTAAAAAAACGCTCATTTGTAAAGGTACTTTCAATATTCATGTGCGGCTTGAAATGTAACGGATATTTTGCGCCAATTATGAAACCGCAATTCATAGCAGCTGACAACTAGGTTGAACTACTTTGTCGTGTTGGCAATGTTAGCTGCGGTTAACCTCTTTATTATCCTTTATCAAGGAAAATGGACATGACATGACTTGGTTAATTCAAATTTACCCCATTTTTTGTAAATTATTTCAGCTTTTCTGTCTACCTTTCTCAACTGCTGCTACAAGTTCAACGATTGCTCAGAAGAAACGAAAACAATTTTTTTTTCTATTATTATTATTTTTTGTTTTTATTAGCTAGCTTTCATGATTTCAATCTCTTTTCGTATGTTTTAGAAAAGGTTTTGCTTTTTAGTGGAAATAAGTTCTAAATGCTAACACTGTGAAAGCCGGGTGTAGGCTCCGGGGCTGCGTCTAAAAGTTGCGCAATAAATAAAGAAATAGACACTCGCTTAAATTGTTCCTAGCAGATAATGGCTTTGTTATTTGTCTTTTGTGGATTTGTTAAAAAATACAGGAAACATAAAAGTTTAAAGATAAAATGCATACCAAGCAAAATAAGATCGCTCCATTCTCACACACTCTGTTCTATTTGTTTGTTTATCGTAACTCATTCTTAGCTAATTAAGTGTTGTGTAAACATCGTTGATTTGCTGAGGCGTGGACTGTTATGCCTCTATTGGGCAAACTATTACAGAAACCTTAGTGCTTTTTACGGCGAAAATTCACTTTCACCACCCATAAAATTATTATTGTTCTAAACTACTATATTAAACTAATCGATAACGGAAAAAATAATACATTTGATATTAATTTTAAAATTGTACAATTAGAGTGACACTGAAATTTGCTTTATAATGATTCTCTTAACAAAAATTTAAATTGATCTCCAAAGGTTTCACCCCCTCTACTCTCACATTTTAAATTCCAACAGATTCTCAGATAGCTCCCTACATAATAAAAATATTATCGAAATAAAACTGTGTCCTGATAAGTGGCCACTCTCATCTAAAGAGAGACTCTATCTTTCCTAGCCACCAGCTGAATATAATATAGACTCAATAAATAAATAAAAAATAAATAAAATTAAGTCAAAGTATTTTGAATAGCATTATGTGATTTGCTAGTAAATACCCATAGCATTTCTATTTGGACCGTTGAATATTTGCAAAGTACGCATAAGAAGTGTTTGATAAACGCTGGAACCCTTACTGTAGTTTACATACAAGTATATGCACACGACTCTAGGTGCGATCCCACTTAGATAACGCCTGTACTGCCTCAGCTTTAGCCTTCGTTTGCCCAATTCTATTTACTGCTGTATATTTTGCATGTGTGTATGTGTTGAGAAATAGCTTTTACTTGGATATTTTTATTTTGAGATGCTGCAAATAAATGGTTATTCTACGCATATAAATATTACCACATCTCCACATTCTTTTGCTTTCTGTTGCAGCAAACGAATTTGTAAATGAAATCTCGCATGTAATAATTTTTCACTTTAATCTCTTTGAATATTTGAAAAATGCATATGGTAGTGATGTTTGTATGCATTTGCATATAGAGTGGTGGCCAGGTGACGGTTAAAACTGCAGTTTTTTTGAAGAGAAACTTTCAAGTAAACTTTTTTGTCTTCTTTGTAGTCTCTTTTTTAGGATTAATACTTTTCTATGGCCTGGTCTCTGGTCAGAAGCATTTGGCGAGAACTGTTGTCGCTAGTTTTAGCAGTATTTCACCGTTATTTCAATGTTTCATTGTACAAGTACTTCTATACCTACTGAAAGTTACTTCCGCTACTGTTCTTTTTCATGCAATAACCTTTTGATGCGTAAGTCGTAAAAGTCTGTTCTAATATTTAGTCTTTAGATTACGATATGACGTCATTAAGAGCTTTGTAAGTAACAGAAAAATGAAAACAACGGAAAACTATAATGGATTATTGGCATTTTTTGGAGTGCGATCCTCACGCTCTATAGCTTCTTTATTATTTTTAGCACCTGATATCGACAAGAGCTCTCTCTTTCTCTCCATATACTTCTGCTCAAAAACTTCTTTCATTCAAAGAATTTACTTTGTCGGACACTCTTTTCCTAATTGGTATCGTATACGTATCTGTGTATCTGTATACATATATACGGTATGTATTATAAATTATAATGCTCCTTTCTCTACGCAAAATATAACAGTATATTTTCTTATAGATATGGCTAAAAATATTCCACGAAGCTGTAAGAAAAATTACATAAATAAAAGCATATATAACACAAGCTTTGCTGCGCCATTTTAGTTAGCGCTCGAAATTATTTGCTGATATGCAAAATAATTTTGTTGTTGAATTTGAATTTGCATCGTACTTGTGCCCAGCTCCATATGCATGAATGTTGAACGAACACACAACACGACCTGTGACTACAAGCGAAGCATTCTCAATACTAAGCGGGCTTGAATTCATGGATTGCCTATGCGGAAAGTGTGCATGTCATGCATGCAGCAACTATAGGCGGTCCGGTAAATCGGAGCTTTATTGATAATACTATAAAATGTGCACTTGGATAATTTGAAACGTGTTTAATGCGAAAGATATGCAAAATAAAGAAGCGCCTGTTAAGAATTACAAGTTTCTATGTGAATGCGCGTCTGTGCGTGCGAGTAGAACGCGAAAAAATCGCAAATGCCCGGTTATCAAATGTTTCCAACGCTGCCTTTGTCGCTTTTATTTGCGAAATTTATGAGCTAAGTAAATATGTATATGGCAGTGGAGGCACACTTACGACGCGAGTTAAGCGCTAGATCGCTGTGTCGCAAGAACGCAACATTTTTCGCACGGAGCAAATGAATGTGCTTTTAATGCAAAATGAAATGAAATAGATTGCATATTTACACAGTCATATCAAAAGTTACGCAACTAAATCAATGCATGTATGAAAACTTTGCGTAAACATACGAAACGTTTTTTGTTTATTTACCTTCCAACTGAAATAAACTGCAAGTTTACATTTACATTTACATAGTTTTACACTACATTGTTTAGTTAATGATTTCCACGCAAACGCTGATTTATTTTTGGCACAAGTCACAAATGTATGGTCGTATATGTGTGTGTGTGTCGGCATGCAGAGCTCGATTTCCATTTCTTGCGCCGAAATTTGGCTATAAAATTTCAAACTATTGAGTGCCGACGTGTTTTTGACAAAAGCGCCAGCAGCTGGCCGCAAAAAGTCCGACGGGCTAAGTGGTACATGCGTCGCAAGTCGGTTATTCACTTGAACGCCAAGCAATTTCTGCACCCGAAATACCCAAACTGGAAACATGACCGCTGGCAAAGCGTGTTTGGGAGTTGTATTCAATTGTATTTCAGGCGTGATTTCCTGGAAAAGCTGCACTCATGCTCACGCATTAATTTCCACAACAAAAACAGCAACACGTTAGCAACCACCAATATGTCCTTAAGCATTGTGTCAAATTGCAATCGACTCGGATAAGAGTTCAGTTATATAAAGTGGTAATTGTGCGTGTGCTTGTGGGCGAAAAAGCAGCTCTAGGCTTGCATTGTGTTAGATATGCTTCATCACTTATGCATGTACAAACGGCAGGTGCAATTTCACTTACGTGGCAATTAGAAATTACAGTTAGCCGAGTAGAAGCACACATCAGCAAAAGCAGGGCAACACTTACTAAAATTATTATCAATTTCGCACCTCCAGCATAAAAATAGTTAGTGCGCTATGTATTGCATCAAAACGGAGCATATGGAGGGAAAACCTCAAATGTGACAACCATCTGTCATACAAAAAAAATAAAATAACGACATTCGGTTATATTTACACCACGTTTATTAGTCAATATAAGACATATCTTAGAAAAACGAAATCATACGCAGAATGATTTTGTACCGAAAGTCCGCGACATTGGTTTATGGTTTATACTTCCTTTTGTCACAATCGAACCATGACTTTCTTCAACCATTGCGTAGTTACTTTTCCATGTCGCTAGTCTGCAAAAAATTTTGTATATGCTACATTCGGTTTTTTTTTTTCTTTAAATTTTTAACTGTAAAAGACTTTGTTTTTAAACATAAAACTTCTTAAATCGAAAAAATACAAACTTCTCACAAGAGCCACACATGTGTATACTATATAAGCAAATTAGTTTCCGCTTTTGGGCGAACAAAAGGTGCTAAATAAGAAAAACCAAATTGGGCTTTCACTTTTTCACTCATAAATGTGTATAACTACAAGTATAATATATAATCTTCTATATATTGAATTCATTCATTAAAACTATGGCCCGCCCACAAGATATTTTTATTTGTAGCGAGGCAGATGGTTTTTTGTTTATGAGTTTATTGTTGAGAAACATTTGTAAATATTTACCGCAAGCTGTGCGTCAGTCGTGCAGAACACAATCACTCAAATCACTCAAACAGGTGTCGCTATCGCGTGAACTAGTGAATGGAAAGCCATTAGAAGCAGAGGAAAATGTTCCATTGCACTTAATACAGAGCATATATACAATAAATAAGCGTGAGTGAGTACAGTTTTTAGCTGAAAATTGTGTGAGATTGTTATTTTTAATATAAAATTTATTTACAAGCGCTAACGGTAGGTAGGTAGGTTTTAGGTATGTATTAAGTTATGCTAGAAAAGCGTCCACGTCCAACCATCGAAAAAGTTTCTGAAATTAAAAAAATATTTGTGCCATTAAATCTATTCGATTGGCGTTCATTCGCTTTAGCTGCGAGAGAGCGGTCGCTGTTTGTGTGTGTGTGTGTGCTTGTCAGGGAATTCGAAATTTTGATTTATGCCTCGCCATGTGTCTGTGTGTCAATTTCAGTGTTATTTAGTTTCGGAAAATGCTGAATTTTGTTTTCGCGTGGCATAACTGTGATTATAACGTTTTGGCAAGCTATCCGCTGCAGCGCACAGTTTCGTCGCATTGTAGCAATCCTGTGTGCATTTATGTATTTGCACATGCATGATGCGCCTACGCTCCCCTCCTCGGCGGCCGCAACTGTAACTGCGAGATTTTAGGTTATAAACCCTTACATACCATTCATTCTATATTTATAAATGTTATTGCTTAATATCCGGTGGCGATAATAAGATCTTCCAGTAGAGCAGAATTTTCACCACAACGACAGCGCTTGTTTTTGATTTTCTTCTCGTTTCTCCTTCACTCTAATGCACGCGTACATATACATATTTCTAATCTCTAGTCTATATAATTATATATTTACAAATCTTTGTCACGTACGAATCTAAATGTTGCAGCTGCTAGGTTTTGTGTGCTTTCAGCAGTATTTAATACCCCCTCCACTTGAAAACTCTGCCAGCTCTTATTTTTTTAATTTTTAGTGAGATTTAGCGAGAATAATATATACATTTTTTTTCCTAATAAATCTTTTTTGTATGTTGGCTGCTTAGTGCGGTAAATAATTGTAAATTATTAACAAAGAAAAACAAACTAAAGATATTCGAGTGAAATGCTGCCAGCTAATTGGCATTGAATGAGCTATTTACGGCAGATGTTGTTATTTCGTTCCAAATATTCCATGACGGACAATGCGGGTACATGCAAATATATAAACAGGTTGGTTCAAATGTTTCTGCGCTCGAAATGAAAAAATACTGTTTTTGAGACGAAATATATTTTTTTATTCAATACAAACGCCCTTAACTTCAGTACACTTAATCAAATGATCCTCCAATAATATTATGCCATGCTTTTCCACGAAGGAACTGTTTCAGGTTTCTCAAGCGTTTTCGTACTTTAATGCGTTGAATTTTGTCATGGTTAAAACACCTTTGTGAGCCGGTGCATTATGTTGATGAAAATAAAGAAATCGGTATTATTCTAAAACACTCCAAATTATGCTGAGAAATTTGTTTTTCCTCTAGTTTTTGTTGAATTGTTTACGTAGCTATTTCATGCGTAATTCTCCGTGTAAAATATGAAATACTCGTTCGTCTGAGATGCCTACGGCATTAGCAATTTCACGCTTAGTCAAACTTAGAACAACATTATGCACTTGCTCAATGATTTCTGGTGTGCGTTTTTAAGGAAAGGACTCCTTATACACTTCTAACAATTCTTCATAAATTTCCTTTGCTTTTAAACCTTGCAAAGCAAAGAATCTAATCACTGCGCGATATTTCATTTTATATTTTTTCCATATTAAAAAATGCTCTGACACGTCAACTTAAAATGGCTTTTAAAAAAGAATTAATTGACAGCATGACTTGTAACTTTGCAAGTGTTCTCACAACAGATGTAGTTGAGAAAAAATAATTTGGAGCTAGTAGCGCTATTTCTTTGTGAAAATATAAACTGTTCAACCAACCTGTATATAATAATATGTACATATACCGATATATATACGAGTATACATTTATGTCATTTAAAAGGCACATCATGAAAGTTTTTGTATTTATTATTTACTGC
Source organism: Bactrocera oleae (assembly GCF_042242935.1). Classification (NCBI taxonomy): domain Eukaryota; kingdom Metazoa; phylum Arthropoda; class Insecta; order Diptera; family Tephritidae; genus Bactrocera; species Bactrocera oleae. The sequence goes on from NC_091536.1 coordinate 24,268,403, forward strand.
GAAAATTAAAGAATAACTGAAGTGCATTTCAATTTATTTTTCTTCAGCGAAATGTTAAAAACACAAATAAATAATCACTCATACGCCCCACCTCACATTGTTCAGCTTATTGTTGTTGTATGAATGCTTTGTTGGCAGTTAATTGCGGCCATGACGCTATGATTTCGCCAATATATTAAAAAAAACATTGTCAGCGGTGAAATAAAATCTGATAATGGCTGATTTATAAATTTTCTAATTTAAACCAATGAATTTATTTGTTGACAGGTTGCAGTGCAGACGATCGCATAACTGTATTAATAAAGTTTAATTGTTATAAATATATATATTTTTTTTTAGTGATCTTAAGTAGATCAAATTTTAATTCGTAAAGATTATTGGAAATTTTTGAGTCCATATTAACAATTTTTGGACATTAACGATGGATATAAATAATTAAGTCTAAACTACTTACTTGTTATTTTTCTAGAGCATTGAGTGTAAATGTGAAGTGTGTAAAGATATCTTGATTTTAATTATAAATAGAAAATGACACAAGGTTGCTGCAATGCCAGATGTGACCTCGAACAAGTCATAAACTAGTTCTTAACTAGTTGTGGAAACGTCTTGAAGAAATGTCAGCACTAAAGACTTAACACATACTTTTCCATGCATTATTTTATTGCTTTAATAATGCAAGTCTCAAAATAAAAATGTTTGAAGATTAAAACGTTTATTTTGCTAATAGCTTTGATCAGCAATTGGAAACCAGCAATTTATTTTCCAAAATCCATCAGTTGCAAACGCTGTATGAAATATTTTTCTATCTTCGAGAACAGTTCTTCAACAAATAAACAAACATATTAACAAGTCTGAACCGCCGAGAAAATTGTTTGTTTTATAATTTTTATTCGCTACAGAGAACTTTCATATAGTTTTACATTTTTTAACGTTTTAATTATATACACGCCTTGATTCCAACAAGTTCACCAATTATTGTTTGTTGGTGTGAAATGATTTTTAATGCCAAAACCATTTTGCTTCTGTTTATTGAAATGCTGCTTATTTTCGTAAACATTTCAAGATGAGAGCGAGCAAATGCCACTAGAATTGATTGAAATATATAAATATATATAGATGTTTACATAAATACCCAACTAACGAATTTTTGTATATATTTGTTGTGTAAAATTTCTATGTCAAACTAAGTGAAGAGCTTAGAATACGTTGAGTAAAAACAACTAAAAAATTTCCATATTCCAGAAAGTGCTGAAGACGCCTAACATCCCTTGCAAAGTGATTGCTTCTCTATTCACAGCACAGTCACCATAAGTGCTAAGTGGAGAGAGTGAGTGTAAGTGAGAGGCAAAGTGTCGAAGTCTTTAAACTCGGATTTTATTGCATAGCTTAGTACTAAGATTGTTTGATATCAAAGTTGTTGATAAGCTGAACAATTAAATATTATCTGTATATATAAAAATTAATGATTGTCTAAATGCCCTGAATAGAAACGTAAACTATGCATTTGATGATTTGATGATGTTAAGCAAAGTTGTTGTGCATGAGCCAAAGAAGATTGCTGAGTTGTTAGGACCACTTCTCGACAAATGAATAAAACCAATCAAATAACTTCAAATGAATTGAATATTTATGTAATGTCTTTCCTTCAAAGTAATTTTAGTTTTAGGCGTTGCAACGCGCGCAGTGTATAGCTAGTATGTTAAATTTAAATTATTTAAATATTATATGTTTAAAGTCATATAATATGCAATGGCAATATATTTGCTCCAAATATACAATAAGTGGTCATACTCTTAAAATAGAAACAATTTGAATTGCTGAAAAGCACGAATAAGCAAAATTTATTTACACACGTATGCTTCTGAATGATTATATAGGGAACAATATGCCGTCATGCTGCATCTCAAAGCTGCAAATGATATCGCTAAGGCTTGCGGTATTTGATAACATTTTTTATAAAATTTTGTATGCACAAAGCTCACATTTACTGAAAAATTAGTTCAATTTCCGCTGGAAAGTCAGGTTAGACAGGTCGTATACGCAACAAAAGCAAACTAACACTTCATTGCTTATTTTCAGAAGCGCACAAAATGTCAGACACTCCGACATCTAGCATAGAAGAAGGCGCCGAAGTGTAGACCGAAGCGCAAGAGCATTTAGCGGCACTCGAAGCATATGTGCTGTGTTTTAAAATGACGTGATTTGGCTATATTTGAGGCGCCCACGCGCCACAACGGTAGCCAAGGCTATGAATATGTATAATTGTGGGCGTATGTGTAATTGTAATACAACAGCAATCACAGCGTTGGCCGCACAAATGTCAGCGTGCCGTTAAAAGCGAACTTGAACATGGCGAATGCTCGAAGGCGAACGGTGGCCGCGCGCAAATTGCCAAAATAAACTGAGCCAAAATGCAAACGAACAGTTGCTAATGATTTATATTATTTTTTTCGTGTATATGTTTGCCTTGCTTTATTTTCAGCTACATAGACATAATTTTTTTTTGGGTGTCATATTCATCTGAACTTGTCATAAACATTTTTTTCACGATTTATATAAACTCTTTTAATTTTGAACATAAACTATTTTATAGTTCTGGTTCGCGTTTCACATCAAATATACACCGATTTATGGAAGAATAGGAAAGAATCATCTATATAATAACGTTCATCATTATTTTAGTAATATACTAAAAATTTTCTTTTTGTTTAAATAATTTGTTATTTGCGTTTTTTCGCTTTGTTATTAAAGGAAAGAGAACATTGAAAAAAAAGCGTACTACTAAAACTTATTTATATCCTGTTATAAAAACAAAGCAATAAACTCTTTATTATGGCGTTTAATTTCACGCATATTTTCTAAACCACCAAGTAGGAGAAACTTTACAGTTTGACATAGGAAGTGACAAACAGACAAATAGATCATCACAATCTGAAGCTAACAAGTCACTCACTCACTTTCACGTCCCACACACATCCCTTAGCACTTTGGTTTTGTAGTAAATATTTACGTTCGAAAGCCAAGCGATGTCCACAGCCTATACACCTACACACACCTGGAAACTTCGATGCATACTTGTAAATATTGGCGTAAATATCGAATGTGGGTTCGCCTCTGCCCACACTTATTTATGATCAATCGCTGTCAGCTGTGCTGCGCACGATGAAATGTGTGATCGCGTGGGCAACCGTGAATGGTGTAAGAGAAAGTATAGAACGGCAAACAGCAAGTGCCAAACAGCCTTCACCATCGAAAATGTCAACGCCATCACCTTCACCTCGACAGCCCGCCAAGAGAGCCTCGAACAGATCATTAATGTACACATACATGCATTTACACTCGCATACAAGTATATATATGTATGCATACATTTTGTGTTTGGCTGTTTGTGCTTTACGTCTTGACGTTCCTCGCTCTTCGCCAGTTGTTTATGCCGACTGTCAAATTGATATTTAGTGTTTTGATTTTGTTTTCGAATCTGTTGTAGGTATGTTCTAACGAAGTCATGCGCACAAACACTTGCACAGATAAATAAGCATACCTATATATTTACGTCATTATGCCATTTTCGCCAAGCGATCATCTATACTATACCTTTTATATGATCTGAACACTCTTACATGGTCCGAGGCGTGTTTCCCGAACGCCTCGATTTCCCACTCTCGTCGTGTGTGTTGCGCCTACGCCTACAATGTGGCACTGTTGCTGTTTCTTCTTTTAGTTTCATGTGAGTTTGGGGGAAACATATACTTTTGGTTTTGTTTGTTCGATTGTTTTGGGAAAAAATGGAAACTCGCATTGACCACTTGCGTCAGATGAGAATTTCACTTCGTTCAAGTTAGACACTCGTCGCTGTGCTCACAAGAGATCATAATAATTCCAAAAAATATTTCCATCGTCGCTTTAGTGTACAGTTTTTAAGTGTTTTCAAAAGTAAAATGGCTGTAAGTGATATCTAACATTTATATAGTGGAAAATATATTGTTACTTAAACTGCAAATGATATTTACGCTTCAACATACTAAACTATTTAAATCAGTTAAAGAGATCCGGAGAAAGGAAAAAAATTAAAATTTCAAATATCTTAAATTTTTATTTTATTTCATCAGAGCTTGATGAAGCTATGTTAGAAAACTCTGCACTTAGTTGTTTTTATTGTATAATTTCAACTTAATCGAAGGAATAAAAGCGTCTCATTCAATGATACGTTAGAAGTTTCGAGTAGAGTGCGAAAAAATCATCACGCAATGAAATAGTTAATTATTTAATATTTGTACAACTGATTTATGAAAAAATATCGCTCATAGCACCTAAACGAAACATAAGCTGAACTGAAAGCACACACACCAACACACGACCGTTTGTAGGATTACAATAAAATATTTGCATTTGCAATTATGGCGCTTTTCAATTATTAATTGAATGCATTTAATTGCAACTGATTACAGAATTTATGTTTTTTAAATTCATATTTAACAACAAACGTGTATACACACTTATATACCTACATACATATTATTTATAGACAGTTTTTTGTCATAACAGTGGAAACAGAGTAGAAATTCAACCGCAACTGTCAATAATTTGCAATAAAAATAAAAATTATTATTTAATTATAAATGCAATACAATGATATATACTCATTAAAAGTATTTATATAGCTTTGCACAGCTTTTGTTGTTCGTGAGCACACGCATAGTGGCAGTATTTAATGCAAAAAATATTAGCTTTATACCAGGAAGACATGATATTTGATTTTTTTAACCATTATTAAAGGGAGTTTTAAAATTAAAATTTCTCGGGTTTGGAGAATATATTGTCAAAATGTTTTTTATTATGTAGGTATACATGCCCCTGAAGCACGATACAATTTTCAGCTATATTCATCGCTAACTTTCACTGTAGTAGCTGCTAAAGTTAGACATGTTTGCTATAAGCATTGCGATTTTCGTTTATTAAAGGAAATGGGTCAAAGAATTTGTTCTTGCAAATTCTTGCACCAGTTTGCATATTCGCCAGACATGGCTCCGTGTGACTTTTCCTATTTTCAAAAATAAAGAGAACCTTAAAGGGCCGTTTTATAAGTAGAGATGAAATTAAAAACGCGTCGCTGAAAGAGCTAAATCTAGCTGACCATTCGTCCCGGTTTGGCCGAGACAGTCAGAATTCCGAGTTGAGCGTTTCGGCTGTCCCGGGCTTAGAAATAAAATAAATGAATAAATTGAATAAAATTGTGTTGTTTTCTCACCAACTATATGTCGCGATTTTCAGTGAATTATAATATGGAAAAATCGATGACTGAGAAAAACCGCCCCGGATTTTGCCGGGACAAATATGGTCACCGAAAGCTAAACGCTATCTATCGCAAAAACGGAGTTTGATAGGTGTTTTGACGATTGGAAGAAACGCTAATGGGAACTATTTTGAAGGTGACAACATAAATGTAGACAAAAGAATAAATATTTTTTTCAAAACACGAAAATTGATAGTTGTAAATTTCTAAAAACTACCCTGTTGACCTTATAAATGTAAACTAAATTGTATCAATATTTTTAATTTGTTTGTCTTATTTTAGATAATAATTGCTAAAAGCAAAGTAATAAATTTTGCTAACATTAAGCTAAAGAAGAAAGAAAAATATAATTTAACGGTTTACTCGATAAAGGCAATATACCGGTACTGTCATAACTTTAAAGTAAGAGTAATGATATGTATGTACTCACAACTTTATCGTACAAATTGATAAACGACAACGGTGCAACGCGATCTAAAATATTTTATAATTGTCAGAAATCATTACAGGAAGATATCATACACTCGTCTTCGGTCATTATTTTAGTATGATTAGAGTATAAAATTAAGCTCTAACTTTCTAAAATACCATCCATCGCTCAAATTAAACTCATTGCCTCCCAACTAATGCTATTTCTTTCTCGTTTCTATTTGCAAGGCCACCAGTGTATATTTATAAAATCATCTACGAATCATTATTGTTCTTCTATATGTTATTGGATATGTTATGTGCAACATTATAATATTTGTTGGAAGCAAATCAAATTTGGCTATTTTACATTATTCATAGAAAAACCTCTCAATTTATTAACTAGTGCTAACAAAATGAATGAACGATGCTAAAGCTGTAAATACTGCATTTAATGCTTTGGTTATTGTTAAAAAAAAAAAAAGTTTTAATAACAGGCATTAATCAAATTTTAGTTTGTTAATTTCGTGGCAAGGTCATACAGTTATGAGGCTGCTTTACTTACTGAGTGTACGAGCACAGTATTGTTGGAAACATATTATACTTGGCCAACAATACTTGTATATCTATAACTGTTATGTACCGTTAATTAGCGCTGCAATGGCATTATTCGTCGACTTCCACGAACAGTGAACAATATGCAAAGTAGAATGGGCTTACGACAAAATTTTGATAAAATGAAAATTCGTAGAAATAGTCAGGCACAGGTAATGCCCGTTACGTGGCATACCGTTATTAGCGTGCAAGCACAGATGAAATGCTTCAATTACAGAGAAATACGTATATTTTTGCATGGGGTTTCTTTAGCTTCATGGCATGCGTTTCGGTTTCAGCCAACTTATTTTAATGGAAATTTAATTTGTGGTCGAAAACTAATAGGTATACATTACAACAAAAAGTGCTATACAATTCTGGTTTAAAAATGCGTCAACACAGTGACGAAGCGACTAATTGAAATGTGGTTGAATGCAATTTTGTGCTTAATTGAATGCGATACGCCCTTTATTTTTTTTTTGCAACGTAGAGGCGTGAAAAATGTTTTTCTTCTCTACAATGGGCGCACAGGGGGTGTGTTTACAGACGACAATGATTGACACGGTTTTTCAGAATCTCTGCCATTACTGTTACTAAAGCGTTGCAACAGTAGTGATGAAAAACCATTGTTTAAATACTTACCGAGTGAGACAATTCAGTTGTTCGAACTAAAACTAGAACAATTAAGTTGGCTTAATTTTAAACTATGTTAACTTACCTGATCGGTATTGAAATAAGCTGCGCTAAGCAAATGTATAACGTGCACAATGATTTAGTCGTCTCAACGAATGAGTATGTGGGACCATTCGTTTCGGTCTAAGATCGGAACTGTACAAAATTGTAACAAAACAATTTTCAGTAGTCGAATTGTGAATCTTTGATCACTTCGCACATTGGTTCGGAAAGCTAGAAAAACTATAACATGAGTGGCAGGGATAGAAATAGGCAATTAATAATGTGTTTTGATAAGTCAAACAACATTTAAGTTATCTATATACATACTCGTACTCATATATCGGTAAGAAATTTCTTAAGACTTATTTAGACTCAAAATTTTAAGCCTCTTAAGCGGCAAATCATTTTATTAGTTACAATTACAGACAATTAACTATTTTTTTTATCTGTAATCCATCTTTCTTTAAGCCGGTTTAAAATATTTCATTGTTTTCTCATATTGATTGTGTGCGAAAACATCTTGTGAAATAATTAAAGTGGATTGTTTATATTTATTATATTTGGAACATATAACTAGTTTAATTTAAGTGGCTTGTTTAAAGTCCACAGAGTTAAGAGTTTTTCATGAATATTCGACTTCATTTTAATGAAATTTTATAATTAAATTGTACATTATTTGCGCATGCCTAACATCGGTTTGCATTGCTCAGCATGTAACAAAAATGTAGGAAAACATTTTTAGACAATGTAGAAAAATTAAATGCTAAAGCAAATATTTGGAAGTGCAAACAATGCAAACGAAGGCGCTCAAAAGTACAATTAATTAAGCAGTTCAATTTAGTCGGGAATTTCGCCAATCACTTTTGTGACGCTTTGTGTCGAAAATGTTTTAAATTTTCGCGAAAATCAAACTTTTTATATCATTTCGTCACATTTTATCGGTTAACTGTGTATGTTTTTGTCAAAATTGCGTGCCAATTTTCAGTTCACATTTTTTGCTTTCGACGCTGCTGCCTTATGCGAGGTCCAGGCGCAAGAGTACGCGGCGTGAGGGTGGAGCGCTGATTGTGTGCGGTTAGGAATTGAACGCCATTTAGTGATCTCTTTGTGTTGAAGGCAATTTAAATTAGATTATTTGCTCTCTCAGCTTGCTTGAATCGCTTGATTTCATTTTCATTGACTCGATTTTGTGGTTATACATACATTTTTACATATGGTTGTATATGCGACAATTATAACACTGGCAACGTGCCACAACTAATTTGGGTTTGTATGAAAGCGAATAGAAAGAGATTCAAATCTTTGTAAACTTAAGAGAACCAAAACATTTTTAAAATCAGCTACACATGCGTACATATGTACTTATATATATAATATATATTAGGGTGGAGCGAGAAAATTTTTTTTTTTTAATTAGCCTGAGGGTAAAATTTGTAGATTACAAAAAATGAATGTTGTTAGAATTTTTTTTTTTTTTTAATCTAGAGGCTTTACTTTTAAAGTAAATTTCGGGTTAAAAGTTTAATTTCGTAAACATTTTTTGATAAGAGTTCTAGAAGCTGTGAAGAGTCCTCTTTCTGGCCAATTAAAAGTTATTAACTTAAAAAAAATTTTTGTGGTCCTTATTAGAGTTTTAAAAAAAATTCTTAAACGACAATGTGCTTTCCTTAAGCGTTAAAATAAATTTTGAGTTAAAAACTGTCACATTCAGTAATTTTTATATAAATGTGAAGAGTTGAAACCAAAAAAACTCGAAATTTACTTTAAAAGTGAGTGAGCCTCAAAAAAATTGTATTTTATAATCTATTATCTTTTTTATAATCTACAAATTTTACCCTCAGGCTAAACAAAAAAAAAAAATTTTCGCTCCACCCTAATATATAGACATATATATTATATATTATTAAAAAAATTTATATTACAAAAAATAGTTATCGCAGGTGTATTAAAATTGTCGTGTTACTCAGTTTTGAAACTGTATCCTGGTTCGCTTTATATATAATAAATATTTCGCTCCACCCTAATATATAGACATATATATTATATATTATTAAAAAAATTTATATTACAAAAAATAGTTATCGCAGGTGTATTAAAATTGTCGTGTTACTCAGTTTTGAAACTGTATCCTGGTTCGCTTTATATATAATAAATATCATCACATGGTTACCGTTAGGAATAGCTTTTAAAGTGTTTTTACTAGTTTTTATCACAATAACTCTTTCTTCGATTATATCGACCTAGTTTTGAAGCGAAACAATGATAGATAATAAGCGTTTCTTTTTTCTTTTGTTATGGAAAAATTGAAAATAAATAATTGTGCATATAAAGCATGAAATGGTCGCTGATTTTCAATAAAATTTCCAATTATATTTCCCTTTCTAATAACAAATTGATGTTTGACCCATGTCGAAGGCAAATAATTGTTTTAAAGCGAAAATATTTAGAGGCATTCGCTCGCACACAATTATGTGCAGTATTGCCATTTGCAATTTTCAAAGGTTTGTTTTTATATACGGTTTATATTTATTTCGTTTTTTATACTCTCGCAACCTGTTGCTACAGAGTATAATAGTTTTGTTCACCTAACGGTTGTTTGTATCACCTAAAACTAATCGAGTTAGATATAGGGTTATATATATATAAATGATCAGGATGAAGAGACGAGTTGAAATCCGTCCGTCCGTCCGTCCGTGCAAGCTCTAACTTGAGTAAAAATTGAGATATCTTTATGAAACTTGGTAGACATGTTTCTTGGTACCGTGAGACGGTTGGTATTGCAGATGGGCGTAATCGGACCACTGCCACGCCCACAAAACGCCAATAATCAAAAACAAATAACTTGCCATAACTAAGCTCCGCAACAAGATACAAGACTGTTATTTGGTACACAGGATCACATTAGAAAGGGGCATCTGAATTAAAAACTTTTTTTTATAAAGTGGGCGTGGTCCCGCCTCTAATAGGTTTAATTTGCATATCTCCTAAACCGCTAATGCTATAATAACAAAATTCACTAGAAGCAAATGTTTTTAGCACTTCTATTGACGGTGTGAAAATAGTTGAAATCGGGTGGCAACTCCGCCCACTCCCCATATAACGGTACTGTTAAAAACTACTAAAAGCGCGATAAATCAAGCACTAAACACGCCAAAGACATTAAATTTTATCTCTGAGATGGTATAAATTGGCTTTATAGGAACCGCGTGAAAAATTAGTCAGTGGGTGTGGCACAGCCCACTTTTAGGTGAAAACCCATATCTTGAGATCTGCTCAACCGATTTCAACCAAATTCAGTGCATAACGTTCTTTTCATGTTTCTATGTCATAGTGCGAAAATGGGCGAAATCGGACTACAACCACGCCTATTGCCCATATAACACCATTTTAAATTCCATCTGATTCTTTCACTTTCCACTATGCAAATCAGGCAACAATGACTTTATCGGGATAAAACCTTGCGTGAATAATGCGATTAAAGTATGCCACCTTGTGGCCAAAAATTATCTAAATCGAACCAAAACTGTTTAAGCCCCTAAGTACTAAATATGTGGACCCCATTGCCTATAGTTGACCTTCTACCGAAAATATCAGTCAATCCACAAAGAAATCTCAAACGAGTATACTATTTGACTTTGCGAGAGTATAAAATGTTCGGTTACATCCGAACTTAGCCCTTCCTTACTTGTTTTGTTTTATATTTATGCTGTTTTTGTGCACGCATAAACATTTTCAACAAAAGTGCGTAAACGGAAGAATTATTTACTTAGATATGTTATAAACATATACGATATAAATATATGTTTATAACGGTATGTTTGTGTACAACTACAATTTATATGTTTTGAAACCACTGAAGCGATTTTCAAATAAATTTTTTAGCACGTAAAATAAGAGTTTCATTCCAGTTATACTAAAGGTTGATGAGCATTACCACTTCAAGTGTACGTTGGTCGCAACAAAGCGTGACATTTGTTTATTTTATATAAACATAGATTGTAATATGAAACTTTAACATATTAAAAATATTTCGGGGTTAATCTGCAGCACATTTACGCCAATTTGTTTTTAGTGTTGTATTATACTTGCATGTAACTGCCGGATTATTCAATTAATTTTCGATTTAATTTGCCGTTGTGTGAAATTTATTTTGGCAGAAAACTTTACTCCAAATGACATTTAGCAAATATTTGATTGGATCGAGTTTTTAACTTTTTGGACAAATACCAAATGGAACTGCATGTATGATTTTGCCGCTAGAACTACCACGTGTGCCACACAATTAGTTAAATGGCATTTTAACCCGACGAACTCTGGTGTAATTGATGGTCAAAATATTGCAATTTACCAAACAAAAAGAGTTTTGAAAAACACAATTTTTTGCGAATGTTTTTCATTATTTTTGTGTTTATTTAAAGCAATGTTAAATATTTAATGTTTATTGCTGGTTAAAGCTAGCAAATTGGAAGTGAGAAAACAATAAATTGTAGACATTTTAGGAAATATGCAACAAGGCAATGCCATAAGAGCGGCAGAATACAAAAAGTACTTGAAATCTACGTAAATTAGCGTAAAATCTCTGCCATTGAAACCCGAGTGCCAGCCATTGGCCCAATTCACACAGTTACAATTATAATTTTAGACCCGCATATACAAACATGTGCTTATGCAGATGTTAATGTGTGGCAGAGTGTGTGTATGCAAACAAGTGGCTTCTATCATAAGCAGCATTGTAGATTGAGCACAATTTAATAGCAAGTATGGGTATTTTTGTTGTTTTAATGGTTTTTTGCGCTGACGTCAATTTCAAAATATCTGTCTAAGGTCATGTTAGCAATTATTGTTGATGTAAAAGCAAAACGGTATGCCCATGAGGCAAAAGCGTCGGTACTGCAGTAATTTGCTCAATGTAGGGATGTAATGCGTGCCGACTCTGCAAAAGGCTATTACGTAAATGTGGCATCGTGCCCATCTGGTTTCATTACTGTACCATGCTACAATAAGCAATGAGAAATTGGCTTTAAGAAGAACTGAACAGGCGGAAATCTTAATATTCGTTTCATTCAAGATATGGCAAAATATGTACAGATTTCATCTCCCAATTTTATTAACATATCTCATACAATTACCGATGCTTACAGTATTAAATTATTGAAAGCATCGATCCAACGCAATATGTTGCGCATAATTGCTTTATAGGGATGATTTTCGTAAGAAAATTGGAAATTTTTTGCTTTTGTATTTTTTTAAGGGTTCAGCTATTGGATTTCCGAGTCGAGTTCAATCATAATACGTATATGGGTAGACCCCAATTTAAAAGCCAACAGCACACACTAAATAACCACTTTTAGCTATGGTATGTGACACCAGGTAAAGGGATTGTTGTTGAAAATAACCACATCAAATGGTGACAGTCAATAATATAGCGAGCTATTTCATAAATGAATGGATTGAAAATGGAAATTTTTATTTTGAAATGACTGACTATTAAAAACGCTTTGGGAAATGTAGAGCGGCAATCAGTATGAGTACATGAGCGCTTAAATTATTTTAAACATAAACGTTAGGAGCTTGTCGAAATAATGAAGAAAATTTCTGAATTAGAAAATTGTGAAAACATCATGATGATGATGAAGGTACAAAATATCCGTTGGGACTGCTTTCCTTGCACACTAAAACGAAAAAAGAATAGAAGGCTAAAAAGATCGGTGAATGCGTGCGAAGAGGCGGGGAACGAGCAAACAGTAGACGACGCGCCATTGAAGTGTGAGCAAATTCACTGCTCGAATTTCATTAATTTTAAGTGATACGGCAAATATATGCAGAGTAACTGATATTACGGTATAAAGTGGTTGTTGTTGTTGTTGTTGTATTGCTGTTGCAAGGCGATAATTTACCCTATTTATGAGCCGACCACGATACTTGTTTGTTGTAGATCATTAATTTTATTTATTTTGATAAAATTTATGACAATGTTTTTGTTTTTGTTGTTAACGTTGTCATTATTTAAATTTTCGGCGAAACAGACGTAGCCGCGTTGTTATTTACGCTTTGCATTTTAATTAATTGCGGCAAATATTAGCTCTCGCAATGGCAACAAAAGCTGTTCGCGGACAAGTGTTGATTTCCAACCACTGACGCAACAACAACAATGTCACAACGCTTGATTTATGGTGGAGTGCGGTTGCAACATGCTGGCGACGTTTTGTTGGGCGTTTTCAGTTATATTGCGTTACTATTTTTTGTTGTTTTTTTTTTGTAAAACTATCTAAATTAATTTTCATTGATTAAGCTAAACTATTTATTTGTGTAATGCGGCATTAGCTTTTATATATACATACATACATACATAAATGAAAACTGATTACGGGTGTGCGCTGAAAAGCATGCTAAAAGTATGAAATGGCATAATGCTTGATTCATTGACAAGTGAATAGGCGAAACACACACATACATGCAATTTTCAAACCATATTTAATATCGTTTTTAAAAATTTCTCTCTTCTTGCTCTTTGCAGCCCCGCAACAAGGAACAAGAACAAGAAGTCCTCAACTGGATCTTCGCTGTGTTGGGCGAGAAAGTGCCCGCCGGCCAATACGAAGATATTCTCAAGGATGGCATTGTGCTCTGCAAGTTGATCAACAAACTGGCACCTGGCTCCGTGAAGAAAATCCAGGAGCGTGGCACCAACTTCCAGCTGATGGAAAACATTCAACGCTTCCAAGCGGCGGTCAAGAAATACGGTGTGCCCGAAGAGGAAATCTTCCAAACTGCCGATCTATTCGAACGTCGTAATATTCCACAAGTGACGCTGTCACTTTATGCTCTGGGACGCATCGTAAGTTGAAATGAGCTCATCATTTGCTCCCAAAAACAATACACACCCCATATATAATCACGTTTTCCCTTTGTTAAACAGACTCAAAAGCACCCAGAGTTCACTGGTCCCTCACTAGGTCCCAAGATGTCCGATAAGAATGAGCGCGAGTTCACCGAGGAGCAATTGCGCGCTCACGAGGGACACCTCAACCTGCAAATGGGTTACAATAAGGGCGCCTCACAGTCGGGACATGGTGGTTTCGGCAACACTCGCCATATGTAAGCAGCTGCCGAGACGATTTCTAATTTACGTCCATGCAGTCAGGCGATTTGGCGTTGGTTTTCCATGTAAAAGCATACTTTTTTACTGTTTTTTGTTTAGCTATCTTTTTTAATTGAAAGGGCATTATTTTTGGGGCATTTTTCTTTAGTCATTACTTCTTAATATAAATTGTAATAAATAAAAGAAATAATTAAAACGTAATACATACACATACAATGTTAACGGACTCATTTGCTAGAAAATTTGTACGAAACCGCTTAATATTTGGTGGTGTTGTGGCAAATAAACGACGGGCACTTTTTGTCTCCATATAATGGAACGAGGAAGAGACGACATAAGTACAAGTATATATGTATGTGCTGCGGACCAGAGATAGATTTTAGTTTTAATATATTTATATATATTTTTGATTTATTCTTCGCTTAGTGGAATATTTATTTTTATTTACTTATTTTTTATGGAAAAGTTTTAAGATTCTTGAGAAGTTTGGAATATGACAAAGTGAGAGTGATTAGAAAAGTCAATGGAAGAGGTTTTTAATGGCAACTAATTTCCTCCTTGAAGACCATAAGTGAGATTAATGGGATCCAAGCACTACTCTAGGATCAACTCGACACCGTTAGATAGATATTTGGCATATGAAGGTCGCCACTAATGTGGAACCAGTTAACGAAGCTCAAGTTTCCGTTATAACAAAGCGCTCGTATTTAATGAAGCCATAACTAGAAAAGCCGTTAACTTTGGCTGCACCGAAGGTGCTATACCCTTCCCATAAAAGTTCTTTGTCATAATTTTGTTCGGTCAGGCAGCTATACGCCGAATTTCGGGAAGATACTTTATCAAATAAAAAAGTTTTCCGCACAAAGACTTTATTTTGATCGATCGTTATATATTGCAGCTACATTCTATAGTAGTCCGATATCGGCGGACGTTCGCAACATTTCAGATTGATATCTCAAAAACTGTAGGACTAAACCAAGTCGGCTCGTCTCCCTGATCATTTATGTGTTATGACCGCTTTTATCTAGCTTTATGCTATACCGAGTCGGTACTTATTTCTTATGTACGAGTACAACTACTTGTTTTCTTTCAATTTAATGTATTTCACTGCACTTTCGCTACACACTCAACTAGACTGTGTCGCTTTACTCCATAGTGCTGCCGTCTCGTACGTCGTTTATGTATGTGCTGCGATTTGAATTAAATTTCATGAATAAAATGTTCAATTTGCTCCATCCAGATCCAGATACTGCTTTAAACACTCACCTTTGTAGGTGAATTATTGATTATATGGTTTTTATGTGTTTGTGTCGCCATTCCTAACTTCGTATGTGAGTAACAGCATTATTTATAGACGAACGATGAAAATAATGTGTTAGGCATTGCCAGATGTTAATAAAAATAGTATGAGAATATATTTGCAAATAAATAAATGACTATGAATAAGTGCAAATGTGTAGGTGAGTATATGAAGGCGAGTCTTACCTCGTGTTCTCGCGGTGATTTGTTTGCCAATTCACGTACGTATTTACACTGGGGTGTATATGCATTAGTTTGCGCACATTTGCAATTCGGTTTCATCGCTCATGTCAGTTGTGGTATTTATCTAATTTTATTTATGCACTCGATTACACACACACATGGACACCCATATACATATATACATATCTACATGTAGTTATACCACGTCCTCAAATGATAGGTGCTTTGCACACGTCCGCTTTCATTTGCTTGTACGCACACACACAAAATTTCAGGTGAGCTTACACCGTCGAACGAGCGCTTAAGCGCATATTTTCACTTCTGCAAATTCCGTCTAATACAATAATTTATTGATAAAACTTACTAGCCGAGGAGGTGTGCTCATCACAAACACACTTATAATTATTTGTACACATATTTTTCGTATATATATTATATTAGGGTCTACCAAAAAAATTATATATATATATTATTATAATAATTATTGTACTAAATAAAAATAAAAAACAAGAACAAGCGTTAACTTCCCAAATACAAAACTTTCCATACCAGCACTAGATTCCGATCGTTAATTTGTATAGCAAATATAAACTATAGTGATCCGATCTCAACAATTTCGGATATGGCACCGCTGCCTTAGCCAATAATACATGGCAAATGAAAAACTTTTCTATACAAACACTTGATTCCGATCGTTCAGTGTATATGGCAAATATATACAGTAGTGGTCCGATATAGGCGGTTCCGAACAATGAGCAGCTTTTTGGGGGAGAAAGTACGTTTGAAAAATTTCAGATCGATATCTAAAAAACTGTGTGACTAGTTGGCGTATATACAGACAAACAGACGTACAGGGCTAAATCGACTCATGCTGATCATTTATATACATATTTTATAGGGTTTACTTCTAGGTGCTACAAACTTCGTAACAAGATACTAAGCTATATACCATGTTCGAATAAAAACTACGAAAGTCACAAAAATTTAACATATGCATTATGATTTTGAGGCATGTTTTTAAATAATGTAAAAAATTATAAAAATTATTATATTATATATAATATAATATATATATTAAATATCTTTATTTATCGATTATCTTTTACGCTATAAGGTTGAAATTTGACCTCGACCTTTTTTGTAGATCATTAAATTCTCTATATGAATAAGTTTTCATTTTTCACTATATTAAGTAAAGATAAGAAAATATTACTGTGTTTTTTATATGGCGAATCGAAAATCACAATATGTTAACTGCTAATATTAATATTAATAGAATTCAAACTTTACTAGCATTTTTTTCGTAATTTCAGACCATATATTTTGGGTAACTTAAGAAAAAAGTATAATTTTTTTTTTGCCCACCCTTATGAATATGTGTGCAGTTGAAGGTAGTTGCCGTCAAATTTGCTTATATCCAGTTATTTGTGTATTCTACACATTTCTGAAAAAAATGTGCATTTCGGTTTTTCGGATTAACTTGAACCGCTTTTTGCCAAATGGCCTCGAAATAGTTATATTTATTCATAGCTGTAAACAATGAGCGTATGTATGTGAGTGTCGCCTTAAGTTGGGCTTGTAAGAAGTTCTGCATCTTCTATGTATGTGTGTTAGTTAGAATGCATGTTTTTTGAATGAAAATATTTTCGTATTCGCAGAATCAATTATTAGCAACGAGAATTCTGAGATTGCAATTTTTTGCTGTCTATTCTACTGCATACTTCTTCAAGCGCCAACAGCACTTTCATTTCGATTTCCACGAAATGTCGTTAAATTGGAATCCGTAATAAAATTCCGTACTAAACGTTCAATTAAACAAATTCCACTAATCCCTGTAATATTACTTTTTCGCCATACCTGCCAGGCATAATTGAATTCTATTGGTTTTATGAGTATATACTTGTACAGTTGTGCGAAACATCACGGGAATTAGCCGCAGTAAACTGTGACATATTTATGAGATTTATGGCGCAGCTATTGCAGCATTTCGCAAAAAATACCAGTTCTGAGACATTTGTGAAACTCCTAAAAGGAATTTGATATTTCCAAGTCAAGCTGTTTTAGCAAATTGCATTCTATGAAGGTAAATAGCTTGTGTTTTCTTTGAAAGCAGGATATGCGCAATATGTTTATTTTACCAATACTAATATATATTTAAAATAAAAATGTAAAAATGTTACACATCAATTAAAGAATACGAAAATTGTTATGGAAATTTTTGTTAGTGATTTCAAATTTCCTTTTAAATATTTTTGTTAAAATTTTGCTATTTTCCTTATGTACATTTAATAGCGGTTCAATTTGCATTGCATTCTTTTTAAGCTCAAATTTCAAAACTATCAGCTGTTTTGTCAAATGAAAACAAATTTATTTTCCTTGAAAATGTTCGTTTGTGAATTCATTTTGAATTAAAAGATACAGATCTATAATTATTGCCCTTCTACGTATTTTAGAGTGAGAATAAATTGTAATTAAATATTTTGCTCATATATTAAAGCTTTTGCATGCTGTGTTCAAACCTTCGAACTCCTGTTGTGGCGAACTAATCAAGAGTGTCAAGAAATATTATATTTTTGCAGTAAACATTTTTGGTAAAGTTTAAATGCTGCTCTTTTTTCTGAAATGCATATTTCTCCAGTTATTGTAAGATATGAAATTTAATTCGAAATCGCTTGACTTTTGACTTTTGTTCATATGAAATAAATATATTTTACAAAAATCTTGCCAAACTCACAAGTGAGGTTCAATTAAGTTTAAAGTATTGTATTTGTGTCATATCTAGCGAAATAAAAGATTGTTTAATTTTATGATATTGTTTGTATATTTTTTGTTAGCTTTAAATATAAACAAGGTTACCTTAAGCTGCACCAAAACTATAATAACCACCACAAGTGCATTTCTTATAGCAAGGTACTTGTGTAACTAAATCTAATAGCCAACGATTTTCAGCCAGAGCCAGAGAACGGTTTGCTCAGTTTTTACAGCTACGTTGTTTGATATACGAATATTTTAGGAAGATCTTTACCTTGACTTTCCACGATCAGTTTGTATGACTGCTGTATGCTATAGTGGTCCGATCTGCACAATATATTCGTAGATTGTAGAGTTGCTTCCACAAATAATATATGTAAAATCTCTTAAAGATAGTTTGTCAAACAAAAAAGTTTTCTTACAAGAACTTAATTTTAAACGAGCTTTTTGTAGAAGAGAAGTTACTACAAATGCTAAGCTTCTTTGGGAGAAAAGAAGCATGTGAAAAATTTTAAGTTCGATATCTCAAAAAACTGACTGAGAGACTAGTTGGCGTATATATAGACAGATGACTAGACAGGCCGACGGACATGAGTAAATCGACTCAGCTCGGCTGCATTATATTATATACCACACATATATTTTATAGGGTCTCCGGCGTTACCTTCTTTGTGACAGACTTAATATACCTTAGTCAGGGTATAAAAATATACACTAAAGTGAAGAAAAGAGATTATCAAAGTAGAAAGTTCTAAAGAAATTTTTGAGTTGCGAAGGCAACGTGAACCATTCGCATTTGAAGTCTGCCTTTACATCACACCAGCCACAGCCACAACAAAACAAACGGAGTATATATATTACAGCTAATGACAATGTCGGAGTCGTATGTGATTGTGGAGTGAGTGACTTCGAACGGTGAAATCTCAATATCTCGCAAGCTTATAGGAAAAGTAAAATAAAGCGGAAAATGCTTGCTACACGCAATGACAAGGCCTCTACAACTCCTATATATAATATATAGCAAAAATGCTGTGAGAGCGTGTGTCAGAGTTTGGAGGGCACAAATTACAATCAATATTAAATATGTACGTTTGCGTATGAGAAACATGCATTCACCATATATATATATGTAAATTAGGGTATTCGTTATTTCTCAAGTAACTTTTTTTGCAGATGTCCTCTGAAGTTTCGGTTTTTTGACCAAAAAAATATTATTCAAAAAAAGTTTTTTATTTTAAATTTTAACCGTGTCTAATTAATAAAATTTTTTCCATGTTATTATTTGATCTTCCACAATAAAGTTTTTATCGCCAAAGCAAATAAACCTACAATTTTAAAAAACTGATATTCTAATAAAGTTTTCGCTCTATAAAAATATTGCTTTAAAAGTTCTACGCAGTTTAAGTTATGCATCATATGTACTGTGATCGTACAGTACACCATGTCGTATAAGTAACAAAGAATGTATAAATCACTTGTATGAATGCTCAGGTCATTTGATGTACAAATTTGACTGCGTATAACTTTTGAAGGACTGTTTTTATATCAAAAAACCATCAAGATCTTTTTTGTAGAGCAGTAAATTTTGTATTATAATATTACTTTATCGCAGTTGTTGATTTTCTGACTTAATGCAAAAGATAAAAAAATCGCCAGCTAAATGCATGGGAAAGGAAATATGATCTAGGCACGGTTTCTTTTTAAAGTAAAGAGCTAATACGTTATACAATTTTTGTATGGCAAACCATTTTGTGAAATAATGGACACTCTAATGTTTTTGTAAACGTGTGCATACGCTCATTATATATTTGCTATACTTGCTAGTTTGATCTTCAGGAGATATGAGTACCGGGTTGTTTATTGCCTTTGTCATTTTGTTGTTGCTATAATGTTGTTTCTCATTGTAGTGCTTAGTGCTTTGTGCTAGTGCCAGGGCATTGTTATTCACTAGCGCGTACTTTATTGATTACATTGATTTTGTTGCATGCCACACAACATTGCTGCTATCAATCCTTTCGATTCGTTTTGCCTTCCAGCGTTCGTTGGCGCTCATTTGTGGGCAATGCACAGTTGGCCTCATTACGAAGTCAAACACACACACATCAAGCTAAGAGTACTCATTTCAGATAGAGAGTAGGTAGATATTGCACTTGTGTGTATCATGTAGCACACACTGAAATTAATGTTGTAACTTTGCAAACATAAGTTTATAGGTCAATTTGAACATTTACTTAAGAAGTTTGTGATGCTATTAGTTGTTCGCCAGCTGTTTGCAGTAAAGGTAACAACAAAAACCTTTAATTTGTTGCTGCGTAAATCTCATCAATTAACTTTGCAATAAAATTTGAAATTTCGAAGCCTACTTTTGGCAAATTTAATATACATTTGATATACATTACAGAGATGCCCTTTATTCGGTGAGCTTTAATTTTTAAAACGATTGAAATTCCTAGTTGATTTACTCCATCCGCCATCCGCTAACTGTAACTACAAGAAAGTAATAAATTATTCGTTCGTTTTTATTTGTATTGGCTTAAGCCCTTCGTGAATGCCAGCAGAAATTCGTGTTGATGCATTGCCTGTCCACTTCAAAAAGTGCTTAGCAGCGAATTTATTGATTTAATTAGTTTCTAAGCGATAAAATAAATTTTTAGCGTACAGATACATAGGTGAATATATATATAAGGCAATTCATGCAAATGGTCGAAAATGCCAATGCATTAAAACTATCAACAAACAACTCTTTGCATTACTCACATACTTACTCATTTTACTTTTTCTCCATTCAGCCAATAAGCAATTATTTGATTTTTACCGTTTTTCTCTTCTTCTCTTTCTCAGCACTTCATTTTCGTGTAATTGCCTTTCGATTCACTTAGCGCGAATTTTTTCTCAGTTATATTGCCAAATTGGTGCCGCTAGCTTATGCTGCCAGAGTGTGAGTAAATGTATTTCAATGCGCTCATATGCATTCCATTTAAGGTTTACACGACGCCGTGAAGCATTGAGCTCGTAAAATTTATCAATCCAATTCAAATCGATAGAAAAACATCAATAAGATTGAACTACAGTACGATTTTTGAATGTGCTTGTTTATTTCACTAATGTCCACTCCACCAGAAATTTGATTTTATATTATTTAAAGATGTGTTCTCAAATCTGAAAAGTGAAATTGCAGATAGATTAGGAATAATATCAGAATAAGTCGCCAGTAGGTTTTGAGCAAGTACTCCAATATTATACGAGTACTCTATCTGGTATAAACTGGTCAAAATTTAGATCAGTTACTAGTGTCAAACGGAAGCTCAATCGTAGCGAGAGTATCAATTATCTGACCGATGAAAGATTAAAAATTGCAGTTCAATTGCAATATGCCATCATTTAGTTTTCCTTAGGTAAATCTATACAAATTCGGTTAGTCATTGAACCCAAGTGACAAGCGTTTGTAACATGAATGAACAATTTAATTTGGCGGAGCATATTCTAGTCCCTCCTGGACATGGAACATGGAAAAGTGGGCAGTAGAGTGCTCCTGAGAACTGAAAGCAGAGTGAAGATTGAGTTGGAATTAGGGGCATATCTAGTTTGATAGCCTAACCAAAGACGGCTTTGGGATAAATTAATATTAAAGAAATTAAATAATTAGAAACTCCTCGTGGATGAAACCTAACAAAATCTGCACTGGTAGATATTGTTTGTACAATGGCCTACTGTCGAGAAAAGTAATCAGAAACTGACAAAATTTCAATATTTTTTCAAAGAATAGTTGAATTTTACGCAAAATTTTGATCGTTTTTGGCCTGATAAAATTCGATTTTGGATCAGATCAAAAAAACTGAACCTATCACAGCATAAAAAAAATCGACTTTTTTTAATTTCATTCTAGGTGTGCCCCTAAAGCCGTTGAAGGTATTCGCAGAATATGTGAATACAGGGTTGCCAAGTTTACCAAGATAATTGAATCTGAGCTCTTTCACAATTTTTCTATTTCTGTTTTATGGTACTAATAAAAACTATCGCAGTTGACTTTTTACAAACAGAAAACCGGCGTTGTGGGCGGCAATTGTAAAAAAATGAGCGCTTGTTACCATAGCTAAAACAAGTAGTGCAATTAAATGAGATAAATGTGAAGGGTCCGTTAATGCGATGGAAAATGTCAGTTATGTACATTGCAGTGCATTCCAAGTAATCGGATCATTTCAATCATTAGTGAGAATTTCGTTCCAGTCTAATGAAGCATTCAGTGGCTTAAAGGAATTACGATGTTGCTACAGAAAGCAATAAGAAAATAATATAATTTGCGTGATTTCAGGAAAAACTATGGATTGGAAATAGGTTAAATATAGGTTTAATGAAAATTAATCTAATATTTTTGCATTTAATTGAAGGTTTTATTAAATTTAGTTTGAATGACACGATTTAAGCCAAATATATAGAAACCTGGGTAAGTCGATTTTCCCAAGCGAAGCTTTCACCAGCAAAATGATTCGTCATAGACGGGAGCAGATAGTAATCAGTTGTTAGAAGATCTGGACTATAAGGCGAATGCATAAGAACTTTCCAAGTAAAATACCGGAGCTTCTGGCGCGTTACTATCAATGTGTGTGGCCTGGCGTTGTCTCGATTGAACACAAATCCTCTCTTACGGTCAAAGCTGACTACTTCTTAGCTATTGCTCACTTCAGCTGGGTCAATTGTTGACAGCACAGATTCAAACTAAGAGTTTGGCTGATGACGTCAGTCCTACCAAACACACAACAAAACCTTTCTGACCGTCAATCCTGGCTTGACCACTGTTTGCGCCGGCTTACCGCAATTCGAGCACAATCGTTTGGCTTGATATTTGCGTAAGTGACCCGATCGATTGGATGGATCGATTTAGTTGCGCTTCAGTATCGATTCTCAGATGGTAATGAAACAATGACAGCAGCTTTGGCTAATATTTTACTCAACTACCAAACTGTTGTTCTCTATGTTATTTCGTATTTGAAATAGGTTTAGGTTTAACTATTTCACAGAGCAATTTTGATTTGTTTGGCATTTCTGTATACAAATACAAATCGAACGTATACAATAGATTTCTTATTGGTATTGAAAATATGTACTTCTAAACATGAAAAATGTGCTTTTAAACAGCATGTGCAAAAATGAGGCAATCACACGCTAAATAATCTAAACGCTTTTCACAAAGCATTCATACTTCTTCATGTGTGTGCATGAGAGTTAGCGCGGCGGTGCACTTCAAGACTGCCAGCTTCGCGAACAAGAGTTGCCAATGCACTTAGAGCGTATAAAATATGCACCGACCGAATAAATTTTAAGCAAGCAGCGACAAATTTACAAAAGCTTTCAAAAGGCGGCGGAAGAGGTATATCAAGTGCGTCTGTGTGCGTGTGTGAGTTTAGCAGCGCGCACGCACACGCACACAATTACTGACGATCAGATGCGCGTAGTTGTTGCAGATGCCAAGAGATATGTAGCTTTTCCATTTCGCCTCAATGACTTACGTACTGCGCTATTTCGAGGCGCTTTCGATGTACAATGTCTGTCAGTGGGAATGAAATGAAAGCTAGCGAAAGCGAAATTTACAGAAACGCATTTCATCTGAAGAAAAGTAGGAGCAGAAGAGGATGGCAGTAATAGCGAGAAAATGTACGGAAAATGTAGGAATTTGCAAATTGCGGAGCTGGAATGCCGTTATGTGAAAACGTTCAGAATAGAATTGGTGTCATTTAGCTACTTTCCTTCTCTCCTGCCTTGTGCCACTCTGCATACATATGTTTGTTTGTCGGCTTAATGCATTTTCTTGAATACAATTTCGGTTTACTTAACAGGAAGTTTGCAAATTGTTGACAATCGAACAGTGACAAAATAATTTAGAAATTGTTATCATCAGACATTTTCAAGAAAGATTTTGACCTAGATCTTTGAATTTTTTATATCATATTTATATTAAGCTCATCACACTACTAAACTAACCGAAAAAATAATTGAAAGTGCAATAGCTCTCTAGCGAAAAATGGACGAAGCATTAAACTTTATCGACCAATTTGAACCAAACTTGATTCATAACTATTCCTCGATGGCAATCGAAATCGCACCATGCCTACTGCCGGCATAACACAATCCATTCGATTCTTTCACTTTTGTAACATAAACATCAATGAAAATATCGGTGAGAAAGTATACCTCACTTGTAAAAATTCTCGAAATGCCCTTATATCGAATATGAATATGAGTGTCTCAGTGCCTATGGCTGCTAATAAAATTCAGAGGACATCTTTTACTTATATAATATAGCCTTGTATTAAAATGGATATATTCGGTCCAGTACCTCCCAAGCACTTTTTTACTTATTTTTCTTTATTTCAACATTTTATTGTTAACTTAGTCATCAATGTGATTTTTCCTTGTGCATATACTTTTTCAGGTCTGCTTAATTTTTGTAATAATAAATATATGAAATAAAATGTATGCATTAAATAGTTTCACCTTCCCCACGAAAATCGCAAATCTTTAGTACTTTCGAAAATAATCATGACATGGGAGGTGGTTATGTTTAAATTTTTACACATTTTGCTTAATATTGCTGTACTTTTCTATGAGATATGTATACTCGTATATAAAAGCTCTTCAGATTGTGTGGCCCTTTCGTAAGCGTGATGTTGACCTGGCTCCGCCCATATCAAAGTTACTTCGACTAATTTCTACATTTCAATAAAATCACGGTAATCCTCTTACGATTACTTAGGGTACGCTAATGGCACTGCACATAATTATCTTCTTCCTTCGCATTTTCGAAATGACGGGTTTCTTCTTCTTGAATGCAATGAGCTTCTTTCCCTTTAGATTAAAATTGATGTGGAAGAGTTTTCGTGCACCGTGAAAACAGCTTGAGTACTTTTCTTTGGCTTTGGTCCACGATTAACAAAAACTATTTGGTCTGTTTTGAACTAGTATGCGACGGGTGTAATTTTGACGAAAGTCTGAGTGCTCCTAAAAAATACTAGGCCTAATTTCGCATACCACATCAACCGCTACCTGTTTCAATATAATCAACAAAAATAACAAGAAATGCAATGCAAAAAGTAATCTCAATGGACTAAGTGCATAGGTATATGGCTGAGTTCAGGTATTCCCTCGAGCGCGATTCGCAGCGTCTGAACTTATGCAACGCAATCAGTAAGCAGACGAAGCTGCACCACTTGCAAGAGCGTGGGTAGCTGAGCGAAGGATGCAAATACAAAGTGAGTGGCGGAAGATGCAATAAAATTTGAAAGAAATTGTTTGAAGATACTAGTGAAAAGTGCAGGAAATGTGTGGTGTGTTGGGGTTGGGGCTGGTAGCGCACCGAACGCAACCGCGCACATGCCATTTCGCAAATGTAAGAAAATGATAAAGTGCATGTAGAAAGTATTGAAAAGAAAAACAAAATGACACAGCGACATAGCGACATAGCGACATATGGACGGGCGAATGCATCCACGTCTACGTCAAGATGTCGAAAGTGGAAGTCAAAGACAAATACCGTTGCGATTTGGGTCAACTTTAACTGACAGCGGGAATCTATCTTGCCACCGAGCTAAATAAATACGCATGAGTGTGTGCGCATGAGTATAGTTTTTCAAATAGTATGTAGATGTGGTAGCTGTTTTGTATTGATAAAAGTATAAATATTGCTTTTGCACTGCCAAGTGTGCTTGTGTGATTTTGTGCCCACGTATGTGTGCTATTACTTATGCGTGTGCGTATGTGTGCTTTTAATTTTATTGCCATTTGATAGAAACTTTTGCTGCACTTGCCGAAGAACAGCGGCGATGTAGCAGGGAGGTGCAAAGCAGCTGAACTCTGTTATTTATTAATTGCGAAAGAAACTCAACGTTGAAATAATGAATAATGTAATGAGGTCAGCTGCGGCACACTTACGCCAGCACTTGTTACGAATATAATAAATGGAATGCATCTCTTTTTTGCTGCACTCTTATGAGAATATGAGAAGGTGACATTTCCGCTTTATGCAACGCTGCCTGGGCTTGTAAATTTAATTTGCGCACTGGTTGCCATGGCGCACTCGCTGAAACCTGCAGTCGTTGTCGCAGCGGAACCCAGTGTAGATCTAGTAGCTGGAAATATTTGTTTTAAAGTTCTGAGTAATGCATAGAGACTGAGATGAAGGCTTACTGCCAGTCCAAAGTTTTATTGCGTTTGTGTGTGGGTGTGTGCGCTATCGAGGCTTATGAGCAAATGGCAATTAAGCGTGCTTAGGTCCCATTTACTGTTTGCGCGGAAATATCTTAGCAGAGAGGGCGTAGCAGTTTCGTTGTAACTTCTGCTTATATACAGGCAGTAACTCGCCAACGACCAAATGGATTCTGTACTCTTGTACCATATGTTTGAAGTTACATTTGAGTTTAAGCGGAAAAATGATTAAGTCCAATGAGCCATTTGAAGGCAACTTGGGAGAATTGAAATAAATATATCTAGTTTTCTATTGGCAACTAATGAGTACATTGCATAGGAGCGGTTCATACAAAAGTCAAGCATTTCAATGGAATACACCTACGTTAGAGAACTACACAACTTTCGTATGTTTAAGTTATTCGAGCTTTTATAGAATGTGAATAGGGTGCCATAGCTTTGCGTGAAAGCACATGGTTTTCAAATGTCAAATAATTCATTCTAAAACATGAAAACCCGTTAACTTCGGCTTCATCGATGCTATAATACCCTTTACAAATAAAAAAGTTTTCCATACATGAATTTGATTAGTATGGCAGCTATAGGCTATAGTGATCCGATATCGATGATTCAGAAAAGGGAAAGAAAGTGCAAAATTTCAGACCAATATTTCACAAATTAAGGAAATAGTTCGCTTTTGTAAAGACGATCATGGCTAAACCGACTAGCTCTTCGCGCTGATCATTTATATGTATACGACGTTTCTTTATGAATTTTACAAACTTCATGGCAACCCTTCGTAGTGTACCCTGTTCAAGGTATAAATATCAAAATAGCAAATTCAAGGAAATCAATTTTAGCGTTTTAATCATTTCCCCAGAGCGTTTAGTATGTATAAACTTAGCTAAGCCAACATAAACACGGGGGAACTTGTGCCACGCAAACTAAACTCAACTCAACTCAACTCAAACTCATAATGCAGTATAAGTAAGCGAGCAGTGGACCAACGGTTGTGTCAACCCATCGATCCGAGTTCAGCTAATGAATGAAACTCCAACGCTTAGCGTAGATTCAACGACGCGAAGCTTGCACACGTACACGCAAGAGCTTATCAAACTCATTCACAAACTTATTCATTATGCTATCCGTTGAACAGTTACTTACATACGCCGACTATTATTGAGCTCATTGGAGCAGAAATATATTTCAATTACATAACTTTCAGTATATGTAGCAGTGGGATGTAAGCAAAAACTGATGTATGATAATTTCACTGAAATAATGGAACTACAAGTAGTAGCTTACTGATAAGAAGATGTTAATAATATTATATTATATATTTTTATTCTACAGAAAAATAAAATATTTCCAAACTGAATAGATCGCGTACTTTTGGTTATGTGCTGTTATACGCCCAGGAGTATGTGGAAGCGGAACCGACAAAAAAAAAGTTCACGTATTTTAATACTACTCCTTATTAACGCCTGCAAAGTAAGCTGCTTTTGAGCCAATCAAAGCATGCCAACGCTTAATCTAATTTGCCATACACTTGTTATAAGCCTCGGCTTTCAGTTTTGAAATCAGAAAAAATTCGCAGGGAGCCAAATCCGGTGAATGAGGTATGACTCTCATATTGTGTTGGCCAAAAAGTCAGTCACAATCATGCTAGAATGTAACGGCGCATTATCGTAGTGAAAAACCCATAAATATTTGAGTTGCGTTTTTCGATTTCGGCTAATTTTTAGGAGCGCCATTCGCTAGGGTGCTGGACAGTTTTGATGTGATATTCATAAACCCATGTCTTGTCAGCAGTAATGATGCGTATACTCGACGTCATTTTTGCAAAAGATTCATGCCTTTTGGTACGAGTCTGGAATTGATATCCTTTATATTCAATATATGCACCAAATTGTGTTGAGTTTATCCATAGGAGAGTTTGAGATTCTCCACTATATCTGTGATGCCAATGCAACGATTTTCAAGTACTGTTTCGTGAACTTTTTTGATGTTATCGTCATTAACATTTGTGCATGGACTACTCGTATGTGACAAGTTGATGTCGATGGCTTCTTGACCTACACTGAATGCTTTATGCCTTTCAAATTCTAGTATTCGTGATAAAGCAGACTAGTTAAAATACTGCTGAAACATTTTCAACGATTCTGTAGCCGTTATTCCATTCGAAAACAAATATTCAAGCAAACTTGTTGTTCAAGTTTTTTTCCATGGTAAAAAATCACCAAACTTTTCGCGTCAGCTGCCAAACACACACTATGCAGATCAAACTTCATATGAATATAAAAAAGGATGTACCAAGAAGTATTTATCGATTCGCTTGCACGCGCACTTTAAATTGACCAGTCTGAGTCAAATTTGATCAGATGTAACAATTAGTTTAAATAATGGGAGAGACAGTCGATCGTTGGAATATTAAGTATACACCGCCATTTAAGTCTCCTAATTAGAGCTGACTCTAATCTTTGTGCATATCGTCTTAAAAATTTCCTTTCGACAATTAAAGTTGAAAATTTATGTTCACACATTTTTCTATTGTACTTAAAACTTTAAATAAATAGTGTATTTTTTAACGCATAATTTGAGTGAAGTGCAAATAGACAAAATTTGTAAAAAGCTTTCTACACACCTTATCGCAGGCCAGACCACAACGCCATGACTTTCAATTGCCAATTGAATTTAGACTGAAATTTGCATTAAAATCGCAAGTGAGCATATTGAGAATGTTGGAAGCTTTGTAACTGCTTTCCATGAGTGTTTTAGTGTGTGCAAACGCTTTTTGGATCACCCGAAGAACGACCGGTTCAGCTTATTGCGAGTTATTGGAAATGCCTGCTGTGAGTATAATTTGTTTGGTTGCTTAATAGTGAGATGAGAGGTGGTGCTGTGGGCCGGAGGGCACGAGCGGAGAATGCATAGTGGCACGGTCTGCCCCTGACAGGGAGACCTAAATAAGAACTGATAATGTCATTCCGACTGAAATGAAATTATCTGGAACATGCAGCAAAACTTCGCCGATCATAACTTCCGCAAGCAGCATTTAATTATTTTCTTTCAATAAAACTAAGGGGGACTGTATAAACACATTTACTACGCAGGTACGGAAAATAAGCTGCAGTGTTGCATAAATGTCTGTGGATAGTTGAAGCGAAGATTGCGGCTTAACTACAATTGGCTGCTAGAAATTGAAAAACGTTTAATTAAAAATTCATATCACGATGGTATGCGGATCTAGTAAGCATAAAATGGCACAAATCGTTAGGATGGAAAGAAGCAAGTGGTTTTTATAAACTCTATGAGTATGCATTCAGAGCTGAACGAATTTCAGGAGTGGCAACGAAGTTCCAAAGAGTGTTAAATATTATTAAATTTCCAAAATTTTGAGTTTACCTGAAAAGTTTTTAATCAATTTTGCTCATGGCAATGTATTTTTGTGGATATGTTTAAATTAATTGACAGCCTTTGGCTTCCATAAGATACTGAGAGTTAAGAAGATCCGTAGTATTGCGAGATGCTATAGTAGTCACATTGCAAAGTTGCTTGAATAACAAATTTTGTATGTTTTGTGCGTAAGAAGATCTATTGCTCACTCTGATCATCGTTTTTTTTTTGCAGCAAAGGAGTCTAACAATAAGCTGAGACACTTTATCGAGGATCTCTTGGGCTTCTGCTTTCTTTAAAGCTAAATATGACAAGTTTCGAGGAAAATTTCTAAATTCTTATCGGTGTAACCATCGTTAACAGAAGGCCGCAGCAAGTATGTCAACAAAATGCTTGAGTACTTGAAAAGGTTGACTCTTGAAACCTGAAAATGGCAAAAACTTGAAAAAACAGAAGCTTGAAAAAAATAGACTATTATTTTTTGTGTCTTGTTTAAGAGAACAACCTTTCTCTTTTTCTGCAAATGCCATAGGGAATACAACTACAGCGTCATAAACTCATAAAATTCTTAAATTTTCCATATGACTCGTTGAAAATATGCCTGAAATAAGAGTTCCAACTATTAAAATATTTGATTGGCAACAGAGCGTTTTTTTTAAGCTCTGTGGAAAAGGCAAAATATGCCCTAAGAAACCACGGCTCAAAATTCTACATGAAAAGTTTGCATATGTTTATATACTTGTATGTATACCGCAGAGCATAGGCAAGTGGGCATGGACGCTGTCGATAGCAGTTAAAATTTTCGTTCAATGGAATGTATAAGGGTTTTTGTATGCTTGCGCCTGGGCATGTGTATGGTTGAGTGCTTAAATTGCCTACTTTCATATGCAATAGATGACGCCAGTGGCTGGAGGTGGTTGCCTGGCGATACGAAGGTGTTATTGGCTTTTGCGCATTTGCAATACCCGATTGAATTCACTTTACTCCAACAACAAAGCAATCCTTCACCTTGCGGTGACACGGCTGTCATTCCTCCTTCTGCTTCAACAGCTACGTAACTGCTCGAAATCTATTGTAGTTTTGTGTATATGTGTGTGTATGTGCGCGTGCAAGCATGTGGAGCGATTTGCCATAATCACTTCTTGTTAGTACACGTTTGCAAAAGAGGTTGTAAATATGTACGTTTTCATTCACTTTTATACTTGTGTACTGTAATATGTGAAATTACAATGCCTGAGAAAGTTTCTTAGTATTGGTGTGTAAAGCATGCTTAGTAACTTTATTTTTCTGCTCATTAAAATTCTTGAATTTTTGGTGATGAGTAGATTACATGTGTTGCTACGAAGGAAGCCTTCGCCAAATAGGATTTAATATTTTGAATTTTTCAGAAGCATTATTTAAATTTCGGCTGTAGGAGCTTAGCGGGAATTCGTAAAGTCTGGCATATAAACATAAAAATGGCTAAAATTATTGGAAATCACTGCGTACAATTTCAGAGATATCACATTTAATGGCTACTCACTCTCATGAATTCGGGTCTACATAACGGCAACAGATTTTAACATTTATAGATAGAAACGAATTTTGCTCGCATGTACTGTACTATAATAATCTCGCCTCTTAAGGCGGATGCACCGTTTTAAATATATATTTTTGCTTTTAAGCTTTTCTACACGCCAATATCTCAGTTTTATTCTGGTTTTTTGTCACATTTTACGGTTAATGTCTTGATTGCTATGTAGACATTCGCTGTTATCAACCTTAATTTAGTTTGAAGGTATTTAGCGATGGCGCAAATAAGGAATGAAAATAAATTAGAATTAAACTCGTCGTCACTACGGCAATTACGCATAATTAAATTAAGATGAGTTCACTCTGCTTTAGTGACTCGTTTACTTCACTTAATGACAGCTGAACAAACAAAGCGCTCGGTTGCGTCCGGAGTTAAGAAAAAGGCAGGGGAAAAATTACATTTAGAATAAATGAATTTTACTCGCAGTGACTTCATGCAGACGCGGTAATTAAGAAGTGCGGGAGACGAAGCAGTAGCAGATAAATGTTGAAATAAAGGAAGCAATTGAAAAAAAAACTTTGCTGCCTCAAGTGAGGGCAAGCGCACAACGCCGTGCCAGGAATCTGGCGTGTCTGGTATCACACACGTAAGTCACGCATGGCGCTTGTTGCCATACAGCAGAGCGACCGCCACCCACCGTTGAAGTTGAACGCCTTCACTTGTAATTACAAAAAAACAAAAAAAATACAGAAAAAACAGAACAAATAGTGTGAAACAGACAATAACGTCGTCGCTGGACCGCTAACAACGAAGCGTGACTAATGCGAGATAAGTGCTGAAATAAAAATGTTGCGTCGCAAAAGAAGAATCCAATTCCATGGCATAGAGAAACGTTGTAAGAAAGTTAAAACTTAAAGCGGCAAAAACTATTGAAGTAATTGAAACATTTTTATGAAAAAATTTGACCAACTACACCGAAACTAAAACGCTTGAAGGAAGCAAATACGCTAAACGATAATAAGCAGACAGCGATTGTAGCTATCATTACAACTCGAATGAAAGTTAACACAAACAACGGTGTGTGGAGCAAAGCTACAATGACACATAAACAGCGTTTCGGTTCGAGATTGCCACGGCATTTAGCACTCAGCGCGTAGCGAGCAACAAAGTTCAGAGCGCAAAAATGCCAATGAAATTAGTCGGTGCAGTGGTGTGGCATGTTGGGTGCAAAGCGCAAACTATTTCATTGCAAGTCGCCACATCTTAAGAAAAGCGAATTGCTTTTGCTGCGGGTTCTCCGCAAATTGACAGAGCGTGTGCATAAAAGTAACAAATATTTACGGAAATCAATCTGTGATTAAGTTCGCAATCCTTGCAAGATATTCGAGTATACGTATTTACACATAAAGTGCATGTAGTTGGTAATCGGTATTTATTTGTATACATTCATTAATATACAATTGAGAAAAGTGTTGCAGCCAACCCTGCAGAAAATAGCTACAAATTGGTGTCTCTTTGAGTTATTAGCGATCTCTGTGAAGGCGATCTAGCACTCCGAGGTGGCGGAAAGCCTCTCCACTCTCTGTTTAGCAAACATTGATGTAAAGAATGATGTAAAGAAAAATAATAAGAAAATGCGAAATTTCCACATTTCGTTTCCTACTGGGTATTTTCGTTGAAATCGTGTAAATACTATTACAAGTACAAACGCAATCGCAAACTTGCGATTCGCTTTCGAGCAAAGCTAATTTACATCAGCTTTGTGTTGAGCAAATTTA
Organism: Bactrocera oleae; assembly: GCF_042242935.1. Lineage (NCBI taxonomy): Eukaryota > Metazoa > Arthropoda > Insecta > Diptera > Tephritidae > Bactrocera > Bactrocera oleae. Next base: position 24,301,573 of record NC_091536.1, read on the forward strand.
TTTTTGTTACACTTTTTCAATTAATTGCTAAAACTTTTTTCCCATTGCACCAAAATATATCGAAAATGAAGATATCGATTTCATTACTAAGAGATATATAGACTATGATTTCTCTGAATTTCGCAATCAGTTTCGCTATGAAAACCAGATATAATTTTTAGAACAGCAAAACTAGTTTGCACCTGCTACACCGCAAACGGAAATTTCGTTTTGAAAGGTCTACCGATTCGATGAGAAGTTCGAACTTAATGTGAAATTACGTTTGTTTGAGATTTAGGCCTTAAATATGTCTTAGAACACCTTTCTGCTGAGAATTTCATTATATCTATATTAAAAGACATAAAATTTAATGTTATGATCAATGGTTTCTGGATTATCATCACACCTCAATGTGACAATTTTGCTTATTTAAAGCCTAATTGAAAACCACACGTCTAAACAAAACATCCTCTAAAAGTAATCGGCGTGGCGAGCTGTGTCGATTTAGCCATGCCCGTCTGTCGGTCTATCCGTCTGCCCATATATATATATGTATATACGCGATCTAGACCCTCATTTTTTGTTATATTGATCTAAACACGTCCTCTACTTCTCAAGAAGTTGCTCATTTCTCAAAACCGATGATATCGGACCACTATAACATATAGCTGCGATACAAACTGACCGATCCAGATCAATTGTTTGTGTGGAAGCTTTTGTATTCGGCAAGTTATCTTCACGAATTGTTATCCAAGGCAATGCTACAATCTCCAAAGGGATTGTTTTGTTCGGACCATTATAGCATATGGCTGCTAAACTCTAGAAAAATATCTTCATAAAAGTGCGTGGGTATTCATAAAAGAAATTTTCTACTTAATGAGTAATTCTAATTTGACTTGAAGGTTATTTAAATCAAACAACGTGGTCAGAAAGAACTAGTAAAACGTTTCTTCTTGTTTGAGTTCACGTTAGTAAAGTCTGAACTTCAAAGAATAAGATCGAAAGTTTCAACAGCATTCATATCCATAGATATTACGTTACTGCTCACCTTGACACATTTCAAAAAGAATTACTGGTTTCTAACTGGTAATATTGACTGATAAAAAACTTGTAGAAAAAAGCTAGTTTTCAACCATAGTTTTTATACTAAAAATTAACTACAAGTAGTACAGAAAAATCAGGAGTTGAATTAACAAATCTGGCAATTATCAACTGTTTATATCGCAGAAACATGTTCGCCAGTTTAGTTGGGTTTGAGTGCCTTACCGATTCTAGTTTGGCTTGCACCTAGTCCATTTTACCGCCGGCCACTTCCCCAATGAAGTGGTTGCACTTATTTGCTTGTCAGATGGCTGCTAATTTTATTTATACATAAATGCGTATGTATAATTCCATAACTGTATTTGTTAGAAATTTGTCGCCATTTTTTGTACACGTACTCCTGTTTACTGTTGTTCTAACATCTGTGTACATCCTGTAAGCCTCAGCTGCTTAATGCATTCACATACTTTTGCTACGCAGAACGTGTTTGCATATAAGTGTGCATATTTGTGTGCGTGTGTGTGTACATGAATTTTCATAAAAATATTTGCACTCAAGTACCTAAGTACCTAAGTATGTGTGTGTGTATAATGCAGATTGCAAATATGTAAGAGTATAGCCAACAAATGCAAACAGTTGTATAGCCGCACCAGTCGCGTTGCATGCCCCGCACCTGAAAACAGGAGAATGCACTGTGCAAGTGTGTATGTGCGTGTGCATGTAATTCCATTTTCGTGTCTACAAGTGGAGCTGTTTACTAGTGTCGGCGTTTGTTTGACTAATTCGTTAACATTCTAATATGCAAGTGCACACCTCACACACAGAAACACGCACATACTCACACACACACACGCATCTATGCGCTCTAACTTTAGTTGCAAGTGTAGTGCGATGTTGTGAGTTATGCAATGGCAGCATACACGTGCGTGTGTGTACCGGCAGGGTATGTGCCAGCTATTTGTGGTCCTTTCGTATTTGACAAATTTTGTGGTTGTTGTTGTGAAACGAAATTTACTATTAGTCGGTACAATGAAAAAGAATGCAAGTAAACGTGTTGGCAAAATGTTGCATGCATCGCTGGCAGCTTAATTTAAGGCAAACTCACTTGCGGAGGAAGGACCTTGTGAACTGTGAATTTTATATAAAAAAAAAATCATATATAAATTTTCGCATTTTCCTAAATATTTGCAGCGCAGAATTTTTGCGAAAGGTACCTGGTGTAAACTGGAATTTTCAAAATGTCTGCAGTGCACATTTTAATTAAGGCTTTATGCCGCTTAAATGCTACAAAGAGGGATCATTCACAATTAATATTAGTTTTATTAAATTTAGTGACACATTTACACATATCATAGATTTATTAATATTTTTTTTTGTGCATTAATACAAATAACTTTTTATACCCAACGTAACGTCGGATACTATATATTTACGAAAGAAAATTTGCATCTCCGCTGAAATTGTTCAGATCGCATAACTATAGCATAAAGCTGCTGATCAAACTGAACGATCAAAATCTAGTCCTTGTATAGAAAATGTTTAAGCTAACGAAACGTTAAATTAATACATACATAATAATAATAATAACACCTGTCTGTTTGTATAAACATACATATGTATACTCGTATATCCTTCAGAAATCAGTTTAACAGTTATTTTAAAACGGAAATGTCAACGAGTGTTGAAATGCAATGGGAGATGGAGAATTATAACAACACGCACCGCTGTCATAACTCAAAATATTGCGACTATAATGCACATGCCACAATACTAACGCCGTGAGCAGGGATAAGAAACATGGCAACAGCGCAAACAAAAAAAGCAATGACAACAAAAGCACAACTTTGGTCATAACTCCAAGTAACACATAAAGTTTTCGCTTTTCTTTCATCGCAAATGAAGACGAAGTTGAAAGGCGGCAGAGTTGTAACGAAGAGCAGAAGCGAGGAAGATTAAGACAAACTGTTGATGCCAAAAGCACAGATACCAGCAAACACTAAACAAAATGTATAGAAATTGGGACGTAAACGAGTAAGTATGTATATAGATAGTTAGTAATAATGCTTAAGGTAGCAGAGTGTTGCAGCTGCCTTCTTGTGCTAAGGTGGTGATGCATTGTTGCGCACATCTGTTGCACTGTTGCAAAACATAAATTCATAAGCAGCTGTAAAACTCAAACATTTATTACTTGAGATTGTTTCATCAAAGCGCTGAAAACATTAATCATAAATATAAGCAGCAATATGATAAACATAAAACATAGTTGTTGTAACAAAAAGTTTATTATTTAAAGTTAACAATTATAGCGTGGCATCGCTAACCCAATAATTAATTGGTAATTGAAGCAGCATACATAAATTACCACAGTACCTGGCTTTTCCCATATTAACATTTATCGATTACGACCCAGTTGGATGTTATGCAAAGAACTTTGTTTTTGGAAACTATTACACACACGCACGAGCACATACTTGCCAGTAAGATGCATTCCATAGATAAATGCACATGGCTATGAATGTACTCACATCATATACCCGCATAGGCGCTGACTTTATTAGATATCATTACAGCAATTATTATCCGTAATTATCTTGGCGACTTCTATGTGAAGCAGTTAACTCCATGTAAACGCCTCCACCTAGATATGTAACCGTTTATGCGCACAATTGGAAACTACGACGTTCATTTTGGTTCTGCTGGCTACTGCAATTGACAGAGTAATTTTCTTCGGCAACGAGCTAAGTAGTAATTACATTGAGCGACAGTGTTGCATAAACCATAAACCGCTACACATAACGGAAGCTCTACACATAAAGCACGAACATTCTGTTATGTATTTGGGTTCAGCACAATTGACACACTGCGGTTAAGCGGTCATATAATTACAATATCCTTTGATCTTTTACTTTTACCATGCATTTTACATAGGAATTTTGATCTTTTGCATGCTATTCTTTATATACACAACAAACAAAGCCTAAAATATTGAGAAAATCTAATATAAAATTTTCCGCTCTAAACAAAGCTCAAATATACTGAGTAGTCACGCAAATGCCATATAAATTCAGTGTTGCTCATACGACATGGTGTACGGTATGCAAGTTCAATACACTAGTTGTATTGATATAACTGCGCTTTTTTGTAAAGCGGGAAATTAGGTATTAGTATGTTATTTTCTGAAATTTGTATATTTACTTTTTTTTGCGGTGGCACCGAAGTTAGAATACACTTCACATACAAAGAGTTTCATTCAAGACTACTTGACTTTGATCGTACAGTCTGTATGGCAGCTAGATGATATAGTAGTTTGATTTAGAAAAAATTCTTTAGCTATTGTAGTATTTTCATAGAAAATAATCCTTGCCAAATTGCGTGAAGATGAATTTTCAAGTAAAAACGTTTTTATGTGTTTTAGAAGTCCGGTATCGGTGGTTCCGACAAATCAGCTGCTTCTTTGGGAGAAACGGTTGTGTGCAAAATTTTAGAGCGATAACTCAAAAGCTTTGGTAAGCTTTTAATAAAAGTAGGCTTAGCAAGTTACCGATATTTGCATTAAAAGTTTACAACGTGCCGTATAATGAAGTTTATACTCTACATTCCTAAGTCACACTTGTTCAAAGAAAGATTCATTAAGTTTTGAACCGAAACTCAAAGATGCCCGCCTTTTACACGCTAATAAACTCATTAGTGAAGAAAGTTTTAGTGGAAAGAATCATCAAAGCAATTCATATGTTACTAATTTACTATAATGCTGCATACAATTAGGCGAACTTAAAGAAGTAATCATAGTAAGATGTTTACAATTTCCGCCCATGGGGCGTACAGTGAAACTTTGCGTATGCAAGTGTTGTTGTGGAGTCTCATCATGTTGCGGTATGAAGTTTGCTAAGCACAGTTTTAGGCGCACGAACCTATTTAAAATCTAAAGCAAGCCAGCACTTGTGTGTTAAACGTGCAGATATCCAACAAAGTTTATACTTAGGCTTAGAGCTAATTAATTTTCTACCAACATATCGATTTCTTGTTGCACTTTGATAATCGCTAAGGGGAGAAACGATGAGTTTAAACAAGTTGCTGTACGAATACCCAAACTTATGTTATGTTGGAGGGTTACTCATGTCGATTTGTGAGCTTCTGAAGTTAAAGCACAAATTTGGAATTTTCTTGAGTAGCCGGCATGTGACAATCGCTGACACTTTGTGTTAGACCCAAATATATAAAATTATTTAAAAAAAGTGAAAGAATTTTGTAAGGCGAAACAATTAAGGCCAAAAGCGAAAGTATAAGGCAAATTTCTGAAGTAACCACAAGTTGATTTTCGCTTCATTCGAACCTACGTCAACAGTTTGTGGAGTGAAAGCTTTACATGCTCACCAAATAAGCCAAAATGCTGCGTCTATTTGCCTTTCGTTTTAAAGCCATTGGCGAGACTCACGTGTGGGTGTTCGGTAGGTTGCTCGATTATTTTCCAACATTTATTAATTTGTTTCGTAACCTTTACACATTTATATTTCAGTATCAACAGGACGTTGCGTATTTATGAAGTTTTTAAGAGTCTACATATATAGTTATTATATACACTTGTATGCAAATCAGAATAAACGTGTTTTTTGTGATTTTTTTTTTGAAGTGGCATTTATTCATTAAAAAATGATTTCGTAGCTGATCTCCAGAAGCTTTTCCAGAAAATTATCGCAAATTGAAAAACCAAAAAAAAAATGTATTATTTCTATAGATGAATACAGGTAATGATCGAAGGACTAGTCTAAATTTTGATTTTTGACCAAATGACTGCTTCTAAAAAAATATCAATATCAACTTAAAATTTTCGGAGAATATATTGTACACATTTATTCAATATATAAAATCTTTGTTTTAAAATTCACAAGTAGATATAACGCTCTAGCTGAATTAAGCTTTTAAATAGTTGATTTTTAATATCGGTCTCCTTCAAAACGATTTTCCTACAAAATATCTCGTGTCTATGTCACAACCACCCTAATGCTTATATGTACATATGTATTAAGAATTTGTGTTTCATTGTTGTTGTTGTGCAGTTTGTTTGCTGTTTGCAAACACGTGTCAGTTTTCCACTTGCCTATTGATTGGCCAGTGACTTTGCATTGTTTGTGCCCATCTTTGTTGTATTCCCAAGTTATTTGAATAACTTGGGCTGCAAGAGCAAACAAAAATATGTTTTTATTTTGTCTAGATCGATGGTATAAGTGCTTTGTTTGTTTATTTTTCTCTTATGTTTGAAATATGGAGCGCTCAAGCGCTTTTGAAAGTTCAATTTCATTAGATTTTAAATAAGAAAAGCGAAGAAATACTTTTACCTTAACATAACAAAATAAAAAAAATCAGTTAACACTGAATTTACAAAGAGTAGAATTTATTATCCAGTTTTAGTTTTGCAATAGGTGGCAGTTCGATTTGAAGTCGCCTATAGTGAAACATAATTTTGCATAACATTTTCAGGGTGTTCGGGCGTTGAGCACGAAAATGTGTTGGCCGCATATTTTCAATTTTATTTCGAAATTCTCATGCAACAAATTAGAGTACGCAGTCCTTTCGAAGTACATGTCAAATATAACAACAATATTTTACATTCATAGCTCTTGTTGCAAACTCTTACGCTTAGTTTCTAATTTTTTGTGGCAATGTGTGCACACAATATGCAAACAGAGCTCGTTTTTGTTGCTGCAACATATTCGCTTTTTTCAATTTCGGGAATTTTGATGCCAGACTTGTCAGCCAGACTTAAATGTTTTGTTGTAGAGAAATACTACTTTTACTGGTCCACTCTAGTGTGGTCAGTGTTGTCACTGCTGTTACGCAACAGTGGGTGCCACATAGCAGCATTGCATTTTCGCAGGCTTCAACATCTGCTTGTCACATTTTACTCAAAATTTGCTACGGTTTTCACTATGTTTTCTTTGGTTTACTGCGGTCATAAATGTCATATATTATATATAAGTTGTATATAGTTATACTCATTTGCAGTTGTTGTTGCTTTCGCCGTTGTTGACTATGCTTTTCCTGTTTTGTGACCAACTGCCCGCTTTCTAGTTTGTCGTTTGGTGTCAGGGTTGCCACTGCTTTTGTTTTCGCAAATGCATTTGCACATAAATCTGTATGTGTGCTTGTGTGCGTATACTTAGTTGTTGTTGCACGTTTAAGCGCGCATACAACATTCGTTGCTTCATGATTTTTGTTCGCATCATTTGGTTGTGTGTTGTTGTCGAATGCGACGCTGTAGCTGGAAATATACATATTTTGCATAGCACAACAATTAAAAGCAAAAACCATTAGCACTTTTACAGTTTTCATTTTCACCTTCAGCCCCCCCCCCCCTTTTAAGCTGTCCGTTGACCGTCACCATTCTTTTGTGGCAACACTGAGCCAGTTATCTTGCCTCACGCCAAATTATTAATTAGTTCCATGCTGCTTTTTTGCGCTTTGCTTGTTGCTGATATTTTGTAGTTGTTGTTGTTGTCGTCAACACACAGCGCTTCGTTTATTTGTAAGCTCGAAACGAAGTGCTTTGCTGTGTTTGTCATATTTCACTTTGTAGTTGCCACTGCTGCAGTCGATGGCAATATATATTCTATAAATGACGAAATTATTGTTTAAAATTGTACAGTCGTGCTGGAAATTTGGAGGCGGCGTTTAATTCTTATCTCATCACTGGAAGCTGTGGTTTGGTCTACAATAAGATTCTGGGTAATTGCTGTTGATCTGTACGAATCTAGATGGAGAGAAATCATAAGCATGTGTTCCAATGGTCGGGAAAATCGCTGAAAAGCTACACAAATTTTGTAGACGGCGCTATGTGTATGATGAGCCCTTACTTGTTTTATTGGTTTGCTACGTACAATAAATTCCCGAGTAATTGATTATTGAGTTGTTGTTTGCAATACTTGCAAATGTTGCAGCTGATCTGGGCATAATGATTCCTAAGAGCTTAAAATCATTCTCAAAGTGACACACAAGGCGACCTGCAACTATAAATGCGTAAGTATGTACTTAACGCGTTGCATGCACACTGAAAGGTGCCTTTCAGCGAAGGCATATTACTTTCAACAGCAACATACTATTTTGCCAACATACACAACCACATGCATGCGCACGAGCATAACACATTAAAATTAATGCTGCTGTTGATGGCTAGAAATGTTGTTGCACTCGTGTGGGTGTGTGTGTTTGAGCAGCGAACTATGCAATGCAGCTGTTGCAACTATGTTTGCACATTGTTGCTTTACTCATTGCACTTTACTCAACGACTGCAACGAAGCTTTCATACACACAATGCGAATTTACCGTAATTGTATATATATTTTGTAGATTCGCAGGCGTAACGGTAAACAATGACCATACTTTCAAATATGCAGTCGAATTATATAATTTCTCTTTTTCCACTTTGGAAAATTCACTGAAACTAAAGCAGATTATTATAAGTGCTTCAAAATGTTACGGAAATTGTTTGAGACTTGGGTATGGAACCACTCGAGGAGCAACTGTAACAGACAGTCATATGTCAACTGTCACCATCGGTGTTCTTGGATTGTATTGCTTACAACTACAGCGCGGTTATTTGAGCAAAATGAAGGAAAATTTGTCTAAGCAACCCTTAACCGCTTGCGGTGAATATCGAAATTATTCTCTTTGTGTTGAAATCGCATTGCTTTCTGCATCATTTCCTATTTCCTGCCCATCGTAAGAATATGAAACGATTTGTTGTTGTGCATTATTGCTGCCGGTTGATGTGATCTACACGCTCCACTGGTTGGCATTTCAAAACTTGAATGAACCGAGATGGTAACAGCAAGGGAAGAGAGAATAGAAAAGTATATTATTATTGTTGCACAAAATGAAGTCACAATATTAGTATGCAATCAGAATATACCGAGAAGTCCATATTATTTAAGTTGCCAATACTCATAACACTTTTCTGCCGCCACCGCACTGAAAGTCCTGCCGCACACTTACTAATGGTCTTATTTGAGGGGCACAACTAGCGTATAGATTTTGAGAAATCTATTTTGATAGCTTATATGTTTGAAAATAACATACTAAAATTTTAAAACGATATCTGAAATATTTTTTGAGTTACAGCATTCTAGAGTGTAGCCGCGCGGTGTAAATAGCTCAATCATGTTTTCTTTAAACAGCATTTCTGGAATTTACTTGAGTGATTCCTAAAAGACAAATAACCTCATCCCCATCAAATATTCTCTGTATATTCTGTAACATATATAATTCTCCATATCATCTCCTACCAATGTTTTGATCTGATCAAAAATCGAATTTTGAAACGACCAAAATTTTTGATTTCTCAACTGTAGTTTATTGTACGGATAATATTTCCTAGTAGTGATTGATTTTAGGTTTCGTTCAAAGAGTTCGCAGACAACATTCAGCGGACTATAGCCGAAATACTTATGGTGATCGAAAATTTCCGTTAACGGGTGAAGCTATGCAAACGGAGCAGTGGTGGTCATTTGGCCGACATTTTGTTCAAATCACAAATGGCATAAAATTATCTGCATAACAAAAAACACAGAACCCATTTTGACCCAATTTCAGTATTTTATTTATTTTAACATGCATTTCACGTCGTTCCTATTGGTGTACACTAAATTTTTTCAATATATACAAATATATCTTTAAAACTTTGAGCAGTTGACGCAGTATTATTGATTATAATTTTTTTTTTTTTTTTGTAAAACTCACAAAAATCGCCTATTTTTACAAGTAGATTATCGCACTACTTGAGCCTCAAGAAGGCTTGAGCCTTAAAAAGGCAGTGAACTTAAGTTTTTTTGTTGAGGCAACTTACAATAATGGTCCTCATATTCTATTCCAAGTATTTATTTTTTAATAAGAGAGAAAGAAGCAAGAATTTGTCAATCTGTTTGTCATGGAGTTGTGTGGATCAATACTTCTGGTACATGTCTGCCTATCTTTCTCACATTTCTGTTATTGTCGCCACAGTAAGTGTCAAACGAAATCAGATTAATTCGATTATGTGATACTTTGGAGCCAGTTCTTTAGCTTTCAAACCATGTCAACGCTGATCATAATACCAGCAAAGCAAATAATAATCCAAAAGTAGTACAGAGTAAAATAGCAACCACAATAATAGCAGACAACAATAGCAATCAATGCGTTGCTTCGTCTTCATGCTTATCCTTTCAGATCGTTCATTGAAAATCCACAAATTATATTTGATTTGTCGTAGTTGTTGCCGAGCGCTACTGCGCTGTATCTGCAAATGGGGTTATATAAATGAGCACTGCTGACGAACGCTACTGGTGAATATGTGTACTTGTATGTGTGTGTCACAAAATTCTGCTTTATTTGCTAATTAGCAATCCAAGAGTTCAATTGACAAGCGACAAGGTTAATCATTTCACAGAGAAATAGCAAATGCAAATAAGAAATGTGTTTCTGCTTGCATTTGATTCCATCAATACTTTTTTATTATCCACATCCATACAGCTATTAATATGAATACAGATACAATTTTAATTATAGGGTACAAGACAACTGTTGCTGAAAATATTGGAGAAATTACGTGCAATTAAAAAGTTTCAGGACTTTTATTAAAATACGAATATTATTTGTTTTTTTTTCGAAAAATACATGGTCGCCTTCAAAATAGTCTCCTTCCGCCTGAATACAACGTTTTGCACGTTCAAGAAGGTTATCGAATGACTTTTTAAGGTCATTTGTCGGTATAGCGTTGAGGATGACATCAACGTCAACATAGCGGTTTCCTTTCATGGCCAAATGTAGTTTTCCGAACAAATAAAAATCGCAGGGTGCCATATCAGGCGAATAGGGTGAATGGTTGATGATATGAATGCGATTTTTGGTCAAAAAATCTGTCTGATTCTGAGGTCTTTTTCGTGTTGTTTCAAAGTGTGCGGGACAAATGGAGCACAAACCTTTCTGAGGCCCAAATTTTCTGTCAAAATACGACAAATCGATGCTGCGGATATTGATAATTCCGATTACATATATTTATGCGATGATTTCGGCTCTTTTTTAATGAATTCACGTGTGTTTTTCGTTCAAAACATCTTTTGTCCGGCCCGAACTTTCGTCGTCTTCCAAGTCCTCCCGTCCCTCTTGAAAATGTTTGAATCACTCGTGAATACGGCTACGGGATAGACAATCATCGCCATAAACTTGTTTCATCATTTGATGAGTTTTGGTAAAAGTTTTACCAAGTTTAAAACAAAACTTAATGTTGGCTCTTTGTTCGATGCTCATTTTCCGACCGACACTACAAATGTAATGTCACATGTAGCGCGATATCTCAGCTGTTATACAAGTCAGCTGTTATATAAATTTTATACACACACACACACTTGTAAGATTAAGCAAACATTTTATCTTAAAGAGTATAATTTCTAGCGACGTCAAGTATGATAAAATAATCTCCATATGCGTGCACATTACTTCATACCGCCTTGGATTCGCTCTTCGCATAGCGCTAATAAGAAGCTCCTTTTCACCTGAATGAAGATAACTTTTCTAATATATTTTTGCTTTGCATAGCGCTAAGTTCGCACGAATATTTCAATCCTGGCGAAAGCTGCCATACACTCTGATGCTCTGCACCATTTGATTTATACATTTCGCAGCCATTTTGCTTACCGCAAACGCCCTCGCGCGCTCGGAAACCCTATTGCAAGTTGCGAAAAGTTTTGAAAGCGTTGATAATTTATCGCGATTATCTACGCATTGTTGAGTGTGCGAATATTTTATAATTTATGTATACACATTATTTGCAGCAATCTTTGGTGGTGCTAATTCGTCGTTTGCTGTACTCCCCAGCAGCGTGGCAACTGTTTTGAAACTTACAACTCATGCGCCCTCGCGCATACCACAATATCCCTCTACTCGGAGTGTCTTACGTCAAGAATTTGTGTACTTACACAAACACATAGAGACTTCACGTTATCATAACGAATTTGTTGCTTAAACGCTTATTCAATTTTACCGCCAAGACGCAGCGTTTCCGTTGAACACTTCAAGGGAAATCGAATTTTCTTCCTCACGCAGTTTTCCGCCCCAGCTATTTTGATGCAGTTACGAGTGCGCTAGTAATGCTTCAAATAGTTATTTTTGTAATTGCATTTGCTCAGCAGGCAACGGAAATGTTTGTCCGCCATTGTGTAGGGCGAAGAAGCTGTTAAGCAGCAGCTCTACGCTCTCAATTATTCCTAAAATTCCTTTATCTACTGCTCAATGGTCTCCGAAACCGCTATCATTTTACCTCAACACGTTATTTTGACACAGAATACCGATATATATTTTGCTTCTACTTATACCAATGGTAAATACTAGCTGAGCTTAGTGCCCACAGCCATTCCGTCGTACCCCATTGCCATCGAGACGCTCGTTTTTGCTATTGCCTCTTTGAATAGCTAGCGCTTCTGCTTTGAGACTATGGTCCGCTTGTTTTACATCATTTGTCATGCGGCACGTGTTGCAGCACTTCAAGCAATCAAACATTACTAATTTTTCAATTAGCGGACGAAATTTGAGCAACTGCGGTTTCAGTGTTTTCTGCTGCCGGTTTCATAAGCCATTGACAGTGATATCTAGACTAAAACTAGTAGTACATTTACATGCATTTATAAATCTGATCTGAGCTATAACAAAAATAAGTGAAAAAAAGACATTCGACGTTGCAATGGTCGCACTTCGAAAGCTCATGCCATATCCTAGTAAAACCGGTTGAATTGTTATGGTCATCAATTTCTTGTCAACGAAAATTTGACTGGTTTTTCAAAATTTCAAAATTATTTTATATACAAAATAAAAAGGTTTATTATGTAATTCACGTTTTTGAAGCTTCTATGTGGTTTTATATGTGATACTTAAAGGGGGTTAACTTAGATCTAGTTAAGGAAGAATGCGAATTAGTTTTGAAAGGTTACACTTTGTAATAAGCTCCATGAATCGTACCTTCCTGCTTCGGTTTTAGTAAAAGTGAGTAACATAAAATCTAACTAAATTGTCATAAAACTAGTTCAATCATAATCGATTATTACTTTTCCATGCTAACTCAAATATGTGAGTACATAAAGGGATAATGACAAATGCATGATATTGTTCTTTAAACTTTAAACAAAATTTCACGATGGAGGCGTCAGATGGCGCTTGACAATATTTCAAGTGTCCACGGCCAACAAATTTTTATAACAACCTAGGCAAGCGTTTAATTGCGATCGATTTTTAAAGTACATAAATAATACAAATGAAAGGGTGACATGCTATTTGAATTATTGATTTAATTGTGCAGATACACAATTAAACATGAAATGCTATTGTTTCAATGCAACTGTTCCTTAATTAAAATTAACCAAGTACATGGATGCGGTGAGCGACGCGAAGAGATAACAATTATACGTAGAAATTCAATTAAAGCCACGTTTTGCCACACCTCGGGCAATGTTGCGACAACAACATAGATGTGTGTGCTTTGTTCGGCATTCATTTTCTGCACAGAGAAAAGCGAGCGAATTGAATGACCGAATTATGTAAGCTTATAAATAATTTACTAAACCTTGAAGATTTGCGCAAGAAGGCGAGTGTATTGAGCACCGCCATCTGACCACTGCCACCAGCGTATCACAGCCTTTCATACCGCTACTAAATAAGCGCTGCGTGTCACTTATGAGCTATAGCCGTGCAATGCTAGGGCATGCCCCCAACAAGTACGCACACGGGGGGCGTAGTGTGCTTGTCATATTGTTGATTGCTTTCGTCTGCTACAAACAATTGTTCTAGAGAATGGCCGTCAACTTTGATGGACTGCACGCGGTGACTAACTGTTCACTTTGACAGCTACGCTGCCAGTTTGCCTGACGACATCAGACAACTTGCCGGAAAGACTAATGTGTTGCCGTCTTTAAATCCCGCTAAGGCGCTTCTGCCACACTCTCTCGTTCAGTCTTCTCTTTGCTGAGCAATTCTTCAAAAAATCAGCATTCGAAATTTATCATAAACTCAGTTGTAATAAGCTTTGCCACCGTGATTTATGCTCAACAATTGTTTCTTCTTGTTGTCAATTCCATTTCGAAGCATTTTTTCCACACACATCCAGCCCATTCTTCGCACTTCGAAAGACATTTTACTGGCTACAATCGCACTTTTTGCGCATACAGTCATCCATTCGGTCTGGCTACGCTCATGATGGAAAGCAGTTGCTGTGCTGTCCGATATTATTAATGCCACTTACTGTTCTCTTCGCTCATTGTTTTGTTTTGCATTCTTTTTTTCACTTTTCGTTGCTTTTTTCGCTTGTGTGGCCAGTTAATCAGTTTTTTGTTACTGGTTGGCAGTCAGTTCATAAGAAGCATTATTTACGGTTCTATTTGTTCTTCCCTTTGTAGCCTTGAAATATTCGCAAAAATGTTGGCATTTATTAAATGTATAATATTAGAATAATTCTTGTGATTGCACAGATAAAATTTGTTGCACTGTTTTTGTTTGTGGAGGTTTATTATTGAACATAATATATAGACGAGTACAAACTCTTGGCGTCACCACGGCTGCAAGCTTCAGGAAGAAGAAGTGACATATACCTTTAATGCGAACACGTTGGATCACAAGCACAATCGTCTTGAGAGGAGGTGGATGAGCAACTCGCAATAAACAAGATTTTCAAGTAGGCATTTTGTTGCTCAAATACTAACAGATTTCGGCGATATTTGAATCCTATTAGCTCTAAGCAGGTTTTTCATAGTTTTAGGAAATACGTACAAAGCAAAGAATTGCATAGTGCGAAAACTGAAGGAACCTAATTATGGCATGTTGAGTTTTATTGCAAGCAATAATATTGCGCCACTGCTAATTTAATTTAACAGCTTGGCAATGCACAGTTTTCGTTTTGTACTATGCGCGATGTTATTTACAGAAATATTTATCCGAATCTGAAGCGGAATCTGTGTAGTTTACTATTAGGAAACTTTCTATTTTGTAACGGTATATCCCGCGTGTATACAATTGTTCTATTTTCGGAAATGATGCGCTCTCAGGGGCTTCATAAACCATTTCACTGAAAGTAGATTGACTGAATTTAACTTGGGTGTAGCAAGTGTTGCCCTGGTGTTACGACAATAACAACAGCAACAAGTTATTAATAGTTTATCGTCAATTAGTGGTGCATAATTGCGTTGCACGTTTAGCTTTGTATGACTTAATCTAATATTTGCATCTATTTTGTGAGTTATACAGTTGCATTTGAGAAATTCGGCGTATTAATTTGAATGCATACCATTATTCGCATATGTAGACGTATGTAGACAATTGTGTTATTGTTTGCATTTCCATTTGCGTTGGCGGGTTCTAACTTCATTAGGCCGCCTGCAATTACTCAATTATATAATAAATACGATTGGCGTTTTGTCGACGGCAAAGACAAAGACACTCTCAAAAGCCGCAGGTAACAACAGCAACTGTATTAAAGACGCATAATTAGTAGTTGCTGTTAATAGGATTGTTATGGTTATACGGAACTTGTTGTTGCACATTTTGACAGGCGCTAGTCTCTACAAATTTTGCAGTGTGTACGTATTTGCGTAAATGTGCAATGCAAATACATGTGTGGAAGCACATTTATCTCATTACAGAGAATTGCTTGAATTTGCCTTTCAAAATACAAGCACTCTGCACAAGACGGCCAATGCTCATTTAATATAGTTTACTACAACTCTCATCAACATTAGTATTATTAGTGCCAATTAGCATGGCTATCTGTAGGCTAAAGACAAAGCTTGTATATAAATTCCAGCTAAACATTCTCCTGTCACTGCCGCCAGCTTCCGTGGGCTAACGCCGCTGCCATAATCTCGTACATGCCACGTTCTTGCATTCGCACGCCATAAATCATAGAATTTGCTATTTATTTAAGGCTTCGCTGTCACACAAAACCACAAATAAACGGCGCGCCAAAGCGATTTTTCCCAGCCATCGAACAGCAAAGCACTGCCCTTTTCGAGCAGTTTACTTTGCTTGTGTTGGTGTCGCAGCTTCACGCTTTCGTGGTGTTCACTTCGATTTTTACTTTATTTCGCTCTCCTTCGTATTATATTTATTTAGCTTCACAAGATGCGCATTCGTGCGTGTTTGTGTGTGTCTTGCGGCTAAATTTATTTGCTTTCATTTAATATTTGTCTTCAGTGCCTTTTTTCCGGCAGACAACACTTCGCCTTTCTAATCATAACTCTTTGTCCATTTAGTTGCCGTCGAAATTCAGTGACGTGTGCTACTGAAATTACAGGCTATCACACATGGCCTTGTGGCCGATTCGCCTAAGAATATGCAGCGCTAAACAGAGTTTTGAATAATTGAGACAAAATGTGGTCATAAATTTAATTTTTTGTGTCTTTTTGTGACAAAAGCAATTACTTTCGCATTAAATATGGACAGCAGAAGTGATTGTTAGGCAACCAAGTCAGTTTGCAACAAACCTATATGCAATTTGCTTTAAACCTGTATCACATGCATATAAGAAAATCATATTTTTAAGGATATCAATGCCACAAAGAAACAAACATTTTCATTTTTACCACAAAAATCCGATAAAAACTTTTCAGTATTGTACTTTAAACAGATTTAAAGTGTCCGATTGCTTCCGTAATTTCAATGATTTAATTTTGTTGCTGGAATTTACTGTTCAGTTTTCATAAAATATCGTACTGTAGAGTTATTATTTCGAATTATTTTAAGATAAAGTCATAATACATTAAATTGACCGTATTTTATTACATATGTTCCACAAAGGTACACTAGAATTTAAGAAATTTTATAAATTTTCACAGTTACTTCAACCGCCGATAGCCAGTCGTCAGCACTTATGAATGTAGGTGGGAGTTTTCTCATTGAATGTACCTACAGTGTAGAGCCCAAGTAATGACAGAAAGTTTTTTTAAAATTTCAATTATTTTCGTAGTTACAGCTCATTTTGTGATGCGCCGCACAAAAGCGGCTGGCAGCTCGGCGTGAGCTTTAAAGTCGTTTTGATGGTGTGCATGATATCTCAAGTTCTACTCAATTGATTTTTTTGAAATTTTATATAGAGCTTCTTGATACAATATACTATCTTATTTTATTATATACTTTTTTTTCTGTTTTTAAAAAATTCCGAACGGCAAAAAAACAGAGAAATAACGAAACATATTTTACAAACAGACGCCATTTTCTGAAATAGTTTTTTTTTCCAAAATCCGTTCGCAGTGCTATAACTGCATCCTTCCTCTTTAAGAGTCGCTCAACAATTTCTATTTCAGGTTACTGGGAGTCCTGATATCCTGTACATCTGGACACGCCATTTCTTCATCAGTCCGAAAAAGAGCTTAAAATTCGGGCTTCTAAACCCGACTACCCTTTAAATAAAAATCTTTATTCAATCTTTTATTTGACTTAGCCATATTTTGAACCAGTACAAGCATGCCAATGCTTAATCCCTTTATGCGTCGGCTGGGATGGCCTTCATTGCGTTCAACAAATTTTGGTTGTTTCGCTTTCGGCTAATTTTTATCATAAAAAGCCATTCGCAGGACTTTTGGACAGTTTCGACGTCATATTCATAATACCGCGACTTGTCACCAGTAATGATGCGTTTGATGATTGTAGGGTCCTCAGCTATGTTGTCAAGCATCGCTCTTGGGAAATCAACTCGACGTCGTTTTTGCAGAAGATTCAGGTTATATACCATTTCTTACCCAAAACATTAACCAGAATGTGTTGAGTCGACCCATAAAATATCTTGAGATCCTCTACATTCTCGTTGAATCGAATTTATCGCTAATAACAGCGAGCGATGAATGATTCGCACAAGGCAAATTTGCGATGAACTCACGACTTTCACTGAATGCTCCTCAAAACAGTTCTCCAACATTTTCAAGAATTTCGTAGCCGTGATTTCCTTGGAAACTCAAGTTTTAAATAAACTCATTGTTAGTTTTTTTTTTCATGCTTAAAAATAGCCAGACAAACTTTTCGCGTCGTAAACAAATAGCTGCCAAACACACACTAATTAACTTATGTTATTATAAACCTTCACACAAACATAAAAAAAGGCTGCATCTAGTTAGTAAAACAATTTTTATCGATTCGGGTTGCGCGCGCAGTATAAATGGACCTGGTCATAGAGCAATATTGTATTTATTTTTGGTAAAATAAATAATTCATCCACATATGGCTCATATAGCCTTTTATATATTATTCGTGTATTAGAGAACTTGCCTTCTCTCTTTTAGCTAGACTGTAGCGGAGAGTTAATTATTTAGAATCTTGCAGTGCGAAAATGCCACTGTGACCTTAGTTATGGACCTAATGACGTCGCTTCTTCAACGTGCGTTGCAGGCGGCGTTCACAAAGCGGGGCCGAGCAATTCATAGCCGCCCTTATGTTCCTTAAACTGTAATAAGGTGTGCTGCTAAAGTAAGCTTAATAAAAATTCTAGTTCATGCGAAATCGTGCTTGCACCCAGCTACAACAATAAAGTTAATATAGAGAGAGGGTAAGCAGTAATGGTGATAATGGCAGTCACACTATTGCCACAAACAAACAAGCCATCTTTGACGAATTAGCTACTGCAGACAGCAAGACTGGTGCTACAAACATGGTTGCCTTGATCAGCGTACTGAATTTGCTAAATTCCCGATTTCTATGCTCTGACTACGGCTTTCGCACGCAGCAAGTGGCAGCTGTAGCCAATCTGAATTTAGAAAAGGCCAGGTTGCTCTAATTTCTGTCGTGTTTAAAGTGTACATCAGTTGCATTTGAACTCACTCTTTGATATTTGGGTACTCGTGTATTTTGTTTAATGCCGTTGCGCTTCAACAATTGGTAGGTAATTGCGTTCAATTGATATGTCCTACTAAGTACTCAATGCTTTGTTTGGGAGACGTAGAACAAAGTGTATACCCAAATTCTTTTCGATTATGCAAATAAACTCCAAATTTGTGCCAGTAAATGTGACTGACTGGACGTGGAATGTAATAACAAATTACGGCGAATAGCACCGCTGGGTGTTAACAACTTCGTACAAAAATTGCATTGCAGATTAGTAATGTTGTTATATTGCACATTTTTGCTTTCATAAAACTCGTACAATACAAGTGTAGTATAACTCCTTGTACAATAAATCGTACTTAAGGTGGTTTTATTTCTTGTTTTTTGATGGACTAAAATGTAAACGCATTATGAGTGTCAACGATATCAGCGGACACCGAGTTCAAATTGCCACCCAAGCCCTAAAGCAATGTAAAATGAATACCAAACGCGTTTCGCCTCTCGCTTCATATCCTATAGCCATAGTAATTATTTAGCTTCACTCCATACTAAGAATAACCCAAATTACATACGCAAAATAAAATTTTTTTATGATACATTCACTTTTCGCAATCACGCACTGAACATTCACTTAGTCCAACATGTCTCTTAAATGTTTGTCTGAAAGTCTCGCAAACTGTTGCATCGCCAGTTTAAATCCTAATACGTTAATATATATAATATATAGAAAACGTTCGAATCTCGGTTGCCAATTAACGAAGCGAATTATTTGTTTCACTGATTTGTCTCAATCGCCAGACTTGCAACTCCCGCTGTGTAGTGATTTGTTGTTTTCCTCGAATCTATAACTTTAATTGCTGTTTGCTGCAAAACAATAAGTGCTCCTAAGTCCTTTGACAACAAAATCCCCACCGTTACACCCGATTGTCTGATGCGCATCGGTTTGAGTGTCGTTAATTATGCATTAACGCGTCACTCGGGTGACATGTTAAGCCTCTCTTCGTGCACTCGCTCACCCAGTCGGTCTGCCATTTGCCTCGGAGTTCGGCGCATTAGTTGGCCTAATGGCTGGAAGAGCGCACACTTGTAACGTCTGTCGCCTTATCCGCAAACACCCACACATACACGTCGATTGTGGCGCTTGTATAGCGACTGAGCATTGTAAGGCAGCGGTTCCAGATTCAAGGCCAAATTTAATTGCGTTAATTAAAAATTAAATTTCAAATGTTGTTCTGATTCGAAAAGTAGTTTAAGCGGTCGCCGCACACGTGTCTCTTCGGTAGCACCCTCGCTCACTGCTCCGTCTGGCTCTGTATTTGATTGTCGCCGGCAAAAAAGAATTTGCGATTCTTTAGTTCGCCGTTGTTTGTTTTGGCGCTTAGTCTGCCAATATCCTTCTGCGGGCGCCATCGCTGGTCAGGGGCAAAGTGCTCATTAGCGGCAATGTTGCTCAGCAGCTGGAGGCTCACAGTGACAGCTTCTTTTCTTAGAAGGTACAAGGGCACAAGCACAGAATTTATGCATTTTTATTGTTTCAAACGTTACACACTTCGCTGTCAAAGTTTGGTTAAGTTTGCAAAATGGCTCTGGCGGCTGGACTTAATGCCCATTCTTTCATTATTCAAGTAATTATTTTATATTCACACACCTCACATCTCAGGATATTGCGTTTGGTTATTACCAAAACAGTAAAAAGTTGGGCGTTTTGCACAACAATAATTAAGAAGGGTCCTGCGATGTCTCTTTCTCTTTGTCGCAAAGTTCTTGTTCAGTACTGAAGAGATTACTCGAATAAGCGCTGCTGTCCTATAATATGCAGGGAAGAGAGAGTCGAAATTTCCTTCGAGGAAGTCAAGACAGGTCGGCGCATACCTGTGAGACTGCTGGCAGTTATAGCCGATATAGGCGATAAGCCACCTGATATCTGATTTGCTAGAAATACCTACAATAGTTTAGTGGCCGGTTAACCAAATAGCCAGACTTATTGTCAAGCGGTACAGTTGCCCTGCATATAAATACGTGTATTGCATTCCTGAGCCACTTACTCGTCAATTCAAAGAAGACGCAATGCAGACAATAACCAATTATTTTCACTTCACTTCAATTGACATATTCATCTTTTACAGTTATTCCAGAGTTTTGCAAGCATTTTCAGCTGCGATGAACCAGAACTGCATGAAATGCTCAAGTGAAAGGCAGATGAAATATTGTTACAAATACGCCCTGCATGGACTGGTGGCTGAAAGACCACTTATACCTATATGTTATAGTACGCTAGCTTTGGCATAACGTTTGCGCTGGCGAGCGCAGGGGAAATGCAAAATTAGTGTTGAATGCAAACAATTGAAAATTCATTGAGTAAATCAGAGTACGTGTGTGGTGGACGAGAGAGGCGCTGTGGCCCGAAAAGCGAACACAGCCGCAACTACAGTAACAGCAAATGTTGCGAAACAACGGCAAAATAACATGATTAAAATTTAATTAGCAAGCGCGCACACAATCACACACACACACACACGCGCACGTGCATGCCCTCACATAGAAGTCATGAACTTTTTGCGCGCGCACTAATTCGCTGTGTACGAGTGCTGCGCTGGTGCACGTGATTGGGCGAATTTCATAGGTCGCGGCGCCTACATACTTGCATATGTGTGTAGGTATGTGCGTATGTGTAAAATGTGGAATTTGAACTCTTGCCAAAGCAATCAGCGACTCAGTGCAGTGGTGCATAACTTCGGGTTTGATGTGGTGTGTGCGTCGGTGAAGGGCAGCAGCGTCAATTAAAAGCTTCGGACGGCTTGCCACACTATGTCTAGCTATACATGCATACATACAAGTAGGTGCGTATATGCGTGTGAATATCACACAACTGCGGTAGTATACCATGTTGGAAAATCAGTTCGTTTTGATTCGTTGTCATGGCAATGAATTTTGTGAACTGAAGTCTTCTGAAAATTAACAACTGAAATGTAATTGGTCTCGTTTGACAAACTGTCTGCATTCGCATTGCTGAAGAATTGTAAATGTTTTAAGTTTTCTATATGTATATATGTATATGCAGCGCTCAGAGAAAGTATAGCTTTTCAAACTTTCTAACCAAAAGTATAAAAACTGATTTCATAGGCGCAACGAAACTTCAAGCTTGAACTCGTAAGTTTAGAGAAAATCACACAAAATTATATAATCAACCGTATTAAACTCGAATATAGTGAATCCTGATCGACAAATTAGTAACGAGCTACGTACAAAGAAATGAGTCAACCGTTTAAAAAATCTAAAAAAAATATTTCCAAAGTTTTTTTTCTAGCGGGAAACAATGCCAAAGTCTAAATGAATTGAAAACTTTATTGTATCGCATTTACACCCATTAAGCGAACGTAAATGTTCACAATTCTTTTATAAATATAACAATTATGTCGGAAAAAAGTGTGAACTTGTAAAGTGTAAGGTATGGATTGTGGCATGGAAAAATGCGCTGAAAAATTCGCAACACAAACTCGATGATACGAAGCGTTGAAATGTCGCTTGCTACATTTTTTTGTAGTGTGTTATGTGTTGCACGCTGCATACCACGGTACCATACGCTTGCATATTGCAACGAGGCAATTACGTGGAATTTCGCAAACACATACAAAACGGCTTGCTGAAAACGGCGCTGCTGTGGTATGTAAATTGACATATTTGCCGCAAAGATGCGTAAATGCGTTGGTAGCGAATGTATGTGCACACAAAATTGCTAACAACGTTGTAAGCGCAATTCGGCAAATAAACTGACTAGCGGAAACGCCTAAAACTCGGCTACGCTTCGTGAATCATGTAGCGAGCAGTCGTCTTACTATTACCAACTTGTAGCATGATCGACACACATACAAACACTGCATAATGCATTTGGTGAAGCTTTTGCACACCGCATTGTGTAATGTTTGGCAGAAATAAAAAAAGAAATGAATAAAAAAAAAAAATTTAAGAAATATGTTCACGCATATGTGTGCACTTTTTGCGCACATGTGCTCAATATGTTTGTGCGTGGCCTAGAAAACTTCGGATCGAATCCATTTCTGCGTACGTGTTGGAGTTTTTCTGTACAGTTGCAAATAATTTGTGCATCAAAGCGAAGGCACTGTGCTATAAATATTTCACTGACAAAAAATGGTGACTGAAGACATATAAATATGTAGATGTTGTGCATACGACACTTGTTCCATATACATGCGTTGCTCCGTTGCTGTCGCATTGCAGTTGCAGCGCACACACACGCATACTTGCCACATGCCGAATGTTTTGGGTTCGATAACGTGTTGCAATTTTTGGTGGCAATAATGCGACAAAAGTGTTAATGAAATATATGAAACTGCAAAATTTTTACAGAAACAGCAACAAAACCAACAAAAGAGCGGCGATAGTAGACTATTTTGTTTTCGCAGGCTTTACATAGAAACCCTATTTAGGTGTACACCTTTAAGCTGCTAATGGATAGGCTTGACAACGCTGACTCAGAGATAGAGGCATAAAGTGATGTACAAAATATAACAAAATTTATAAAAAAAATGAATCGATGGATAAAACATATAAAGCAGTGGAAACAATACCGAAAGATGAATATTACAAAACCAAACAAAAAAACAAAACGTTATTTGTGTTACCCCTCACAGTTGTCACAGTTTGTTTATAACAAATCATTAACTTAATTTTGATTGATCAAATCTGTTTAGTTTATATGGCAGCATATAGCATATATATTGATGCGATCTCAGTAATATATTTGGAGATTATAGCGTTTGCTTATGCAATAATCTATGCCAAATTGCGTGAGAATATCTGGTCAAAACAAAAAGTTTTCCATATAAGCATTTGATTTCGATTGCTCAGTTTGTATGGCAGCCATATCTTATAATGCTACGATAACGGAGAAAAGTATGTTGCAAAACTTCAGATCGATCAGCATATATACAGACAGACCAACGTGCATGGCTAAATCGAACCCAACATGTCAACATTTATATATATAGGTATTTTACGAGCTCCAATGTTTCCTTTGGGATGTTAAAAACGTCGTGCCAAACTTAATATACCCTGTTCAGGGTATAAAACCATACACTGAAAGAAAATAGGCATATAATTAGTCTATTACATGTTTGCATGTGCTACAACGCAACGCCTACTTTTCAAATACTAACATTTGTTCGTTAAAGTCAGGAAACTTAAGTAAATCAAGCGAGTCGTTTGAATCTAAAACAATTTATCTTCTCATTTCTTTTGCTAAGTAATAAGATGACTTTAAGTTCTAATATCAAAATAATAAATACAGCTACAAATACAACAACTGTATTAGAGCTGCTCAGAAAATTCACACTACCAAAATTTCTCTTGCTAGCAACTTAACAGAGCCTCTTAATTCCATATTTTACTAACATGTGTAAGTGCGTGATGAGAGCGGTAACAGCAAGAGGTCACCTGTGATCCATATATAACTCAGTGGAAATTTCAACTGGAAAGGACAACATGTCGTATGAGTGGCGTCCACATTCCGCTCCGTTTCCTGACTCTGCTACTCAGAGACAATTTACTGAAAGTTCGCTCCACAATACGCAGAGAGGAATTTACGCTCGCAACGTACTGCTCTCAAACCCATAATGCGTCTATGTCGTTGTGTAAATTCGTTGTGTTAGTCACACAATGCCAGTGGCGCTTGTGAATTTCGTTTATCTCGTTATACTTCAAATGCGTGCTGACGGATCGCTTTTGTGGCTTACTGTTAAACTCCCGATGCCAGCTATTAAAAACGCATTTCTGTCCACAAATATATCTATGTACGTATAAACTTTATGTTTGTTTGTGTATGTTTGAGAATTGTGACGGCGTGCCTATATGTATGTGAATATATTTCTAGAGCATGCCTTTCACATTTCCGGCCTTCACCTCTTTCGCATGCGAGTGCCTCGAGTGCGTTTGCCTTGCTAAGGATAGCTGTTTTCATTTGTCGCCTGCTTGATGTGTGTTTATGTTGGTGATAATGTGTGCAAATTTGTTGTTGTTCTATGCTCAGATTTGCCGATGTAGCATGCCATTGTTGTTGTTTATGTCTCTGCAAATTGTAGAATAACAAACAGGCATAATTTTAGGCGATTGTCGTCTCTTTGTGTGAACGATAAGTATTTGAGTGTATGTGTGTGTGCGCGCGCGTAAATAAGCAAATCAAGAAAAGATAAGCGAGTTAAACAGTTAAACAGCATTACAACAGAGCGTTTATAAAACATAGAACAAAGCGCAGAAAAGCCAAATATTAAGACAAACGTCGAAAATCTCAATAACCAAGACTTCAAATCCCAGACTCAAGTCTCTGGATTACAAACACAAGATATAAAGCAGCAGTTTCAGTACTCGCCACTTAAGCAACAGAACTGCAGATACAACACTACAAATATTATTATTGTCCACACATATTATTTCTGGATTCATGACCCAAGTCTAGAAATTAAAATACTGGATTAATAGCTCAAGTTTGGAAATAAATATACTGGATGAATCAAATCACATTTCAGTCATGCTGACATTTACATATATTAAAAATTCGTATTTAAGCCAACGCAAAAAACCAATAACACGACACAAAACTTGCAATCGTCAATGACCTAAACGAGAAGGCAGAAACGCCTGAAAACATGTTAAACAAAAACAGGCGTTTTGGCAGCAAAATAAACACAATGACACCCAATAGACACAAAGAAATAAAACGAACATATACTGTGTATGGGAAAATTGTGTCGATGCTAGTTAGCGACCATTACCTTCCACAATATGTGCTCTGCAACAACATGTGACTTTGAACGTAAGTGATGAATTCAGTAGAAGCAAACAAAGTTGATGGCGAAAACACAGTGATACGATTCTAATGACAAAAACTTTGTATAAACGAAGAGCATAAGACTCTCTCAAACATAGCAAACGAGCGTCAGAAGAAATTATTGGATATGAGAAATGTGAACGTCTCGCACTCACGAACAGCTGTCGCGCCTAGTGGATGGCATTTGAACACATTGAAATTTTTGTGGACGGTATTCCACACGAATGCTACCCATAACATACAATATAAGGTCTGCGCGCTGACGGTAGACAAATATAAGAATTTTATTTCAATAACGACTTATTGCGCACATACTCACTTTTACTTTTACTTTTTTTTTTTTTGATAGTCTGCAGAGAGATATTTCGTACTTTTTATAACAGCTTCCTTGTAGTCAAATATATTTCTGTTGACACTCAACTACAGGGCTTTAATAAAAATTAATATATATAAGGAACACATTCCACATATGATCCACCGCACAAAAATATTTAAATAATTTTATTCCACACCTCAACTTCTACTCTCAACACCAAATATTATTCTCTGCGCTCGATTTCAGCCGCTACAAGCCTGGCCAACTACAACTGGAATTTAGCCTTCCAACATCCACTACACACATACACAGTCGCATACGCCGTCAGCTCAAACGCTTTTCACTAGACCGCAGGCTACACTCTCTCTTTCGGTGCACAAGCTGCGTTAACGTTCCTCACACACACGCTCAAAACTTCGCAAACAGCACTCGTTCAATGTCGGCAATAACGATTTTCCCCCTCCAATACCGTTACCCGACCGGTGTTCCAGTACGACATGTGAATAGACCATGCCGCAGCAGCTGTCGCTTCGCAGCCTCAGTCGTTTGGAATCCTTTCGTGTGTCTGCGCGTCCGCAAAACGAGTGCGCGTGTAAAGCTGAATTCGTCCAGTGGTGATTACCTTCCGTAACGTTGCGACTATTGAATATATTAATAGCGGTTGTTTGAAAACGAACAGCTGTCGCACAGTCCGAGAAATATAAATAAGCGACTTTCTTAAATATTTCAACTAATTTGTAATTACTATGAATGGCGTGAAAATAACCGCAAATGTGTGTGCGTGTGTGCATGTGTGAACAAGTTGCAAGTTGCGTTGTAGCAAGATTATTGCTACCACGACATAAATAAATTTAGTCGATGAGGGGCATTTGTGCGTGTGTATTGTGGCATATCGCGACACAACGGCATTAATGCGGCATAATAAGAACATGCTTTAAGACCAAAAAATGTGCACACGTAGCGTAAAAAGAGCGCATAAAAGAATTTGCCAAATAAAAGGCAAAGTGGAATTAAATAAAGTAGATTGAAGGCAAGCAAGTGGCAACTTAAACGGTATAGGCGACGCTGCCGCAGCGGCCAAGTGAAATCGGAATAAATCCTGTTGGCAGGCAAACGTTAGCCGCGCAGCTCAAGCTGCTTACGTCGCGTTTTTTTTTGTTTTTGTTTTTTTGTTTTGCTGATTGACGCAAAGTTTCAAAGGATTAGGATAAGCGAGTGCGCCACTGGCTGCTAATGTGTACACACACACACACAAGTGAGGAGAAGAGCGTTGGGATGGACATGCGGAAGGCAGTGTGAGCAGTACTGACGCAACGGCGAAGTGATGGCGACTGAGTGACTGACTGACAGGCTTAAAGCACGCACACGTATGCGCTACGCGTGTGTTGTGTATATGTGTTTGTGCTGGCAATGGGTGCCGCTAGCGCCTTAAAGTAGGCAATCAGCACTTGACATGCCTGCGTGCTCATACAGCCCTGCATGCCGTAAGCGTTGGCGAATTGAGAACAAAATTGTTTGATTCTAGCTCGCTTTAGCGTTTTAGCTTTTCATATTTGCTCTTTTGCTTACTTTGTCGTGTATTAATTGAAGTCTAAAAAAATTATGAATTGAAACATAAAATGTTCAATTCTTCCTCCTGACTGTTTCTTATGAACTGGATTGGATGGATTTTATGAGCATTCGAAAGAAAAAAGGAGAAAACCCGTTAAATAACACCCGGCAACTAAAGAGTGCCTCGTTTGTATAGTCTTTAACTTGTATTAAAACTGTGTACCGGTGGCCAATTAGAACGAAAATGTGGTCCAAAATTTAGTGTTGTTTAGTGTAGTGTTAGTAATTAGGTCATATTTGAAAAAATATACTTATTTCATAAAAAAATGCGTTTGAGCAATAATTTGGTGAATTCTTCTAAACCTTATTTTGCTGCAGTTGTGGGTTCTTAGGTTTGTTATGGCGCATAAGTGCTATAATTCGCTGTCACCATTTTCTTAGCCCTTTGCTATAAATATTTATAAACAAAAATTATATTCATGTCATGCATTTTTTTCACTTGCTTAGTCTGAGCAGTACTTGAATTTTGGTAGGCGCTATAACATATCTGATCAAATTTGACCCGGATAGACAAAAAAGCACCATTTTCAAGTATAATATTTAATATAAATCTTTATTGTCGCACACATGCCAATTTTTATATAATACAATTTTTCGCACGCCACTTGGTTGGGATCAAATACTTGTATTCATTCCTGAAAACACTGCTACCACCAGTCGGGATTAAATTTGATCCGATGGAAATCGAAACCTACTTTCCTACCTAGTTGTCACTCGAGGCACTTAATGCTGTTGCCAACAGGTGCTATAAAATTGCAGTTCGTTCAATCACCTACAAAGAAATCAAATTTTGAACTAAACGAGAATTCCATTGATTTATAGAGGTTTAAATTAAAATTAAAGAAATCACAGAGTTCAATAATATTACCTTAGTCATATTTAATGAAAGGGCGTCCTAGTGAAATCCGCAGTGTGATTATAAACTTAGAATTTTAAGTATCATAATTGAAAAATTTTCTCTATGCGAAAATAGAATTGCTAAATTACATTTGTTTTCGTTATAAATTTATCACCCCATTTGTATATCCTTATTGTGCTGCTCAAGGCAAGCGAGAAACCCATACTCCATCATAAATTAGTTACACCAGCGTCGTTATGATCGTTGGCCCGATTTCTTCGCCGCCCTCTCGTGCCAGCCACGGGCAGGGAAGCAGAGTAGCTTTTAAAGCAAAAGCAAGCAACATGAAAGCAAACGAACATTGCTTGTGGTCATGCATAAATTAAAAGCGCGTTCTCATCAGCAAAGGCATACACACACACACCGCCATACACAACCTCACAAAGTACACCAGCCACGCACTTAGCCTGGCAGCCTACATAAAATGTTGGCACACACTACTACACAGTTGCCGCGCAGCGCGGCGCGGCGTACTCCATTTAGAGTGCATTGCCATTGCTTTCCATTTTGCCTTCGCCTTCAACGCGTACTAGTAAGGGCGTGTGAAAAACACACCTCCATTATGCATAAGCCCTTTTGTGGCATGCAACTAAGCACACCAAGTTACTCAACCGTTATGTATATGACGTTGCAGCGGCCGCATAAATGTGCCGTGCTAGAACGTCAGTTAGAATTTGTGACGCGATCGCGTGTATCAAATGGGAATTGCCGTTTGAAATTTTGAAAATGTGAAACAAAATTTGCAAACTGCCAAACATGCGACAACATAGTTCGCGGTAATTACAGAATACTTAGAGGCGTTTAGAGGCTGGTCTAACGAAAGTCCACCAAATGTGTATGCAGGCAATAAAGTCGTGTATAATTTGCTGAATTATGTTAATAGCCGCAAATAATATAAGAAATTTGCATAAAAAACATTCCCTTTGCATATCTGCAGGCGCGTGATCTTGGCAAAACTCAAAAAAATATACTACATTAAATGTGCGCTTGTGTTAACAATTTGCATAAGCTCAAAAGAAAGGAAGCAGGCTACGCGCATTCACGTAAACGTCTCTCAGCGTAAATGTACAATATGTGGGAGCTGAAAGAAGTGAAAATATGAAATATCAGTTGCATAATTTTACGCTTCATAATAGAATCCATTTGTTTTCCGAAAATATATTTAAGCGCATCAAGTCTGACAGCATAGTTAACTAAACAAACTTATGCACACACACATGCATGGCATACACTTATTTTGCGCAAAGTTGCCAACGTGTTTCAACGCTGTTGACCCAAATTCGCCTCAAGATATTTGCTCACAGAAACCAGAAGTTGGCTTGTGTAAATCAACCGACTTTCTGCATATACATATGTATGTATATACTTGTGTCAATATGAATGCATATACATGTATGTTAAGTTGCATGTGAAGGTGCATGTAATTGGCTGTAAACGCGAAATTTAAATGCTACACACACACACACACATATATATATATGCACGTCACGAGGTTACAGCGCTAGAAAGCCGTGAGTACGTATAGAACTATGTTGGAGCTTATCTACAACAAAAAAGCTTTGAAATATGCATGTGTAAAGCTGGTTTATTAAAAAAACTGAACGCTTTATGAAAACTTACTATTCTATCTTATCCTTTCAGTTTTAAAAAAAATTTAAGGAAGTTAGTAAAAATTAATTTAACCAAGAAACCACATTTAGCTGCTTTACAAATTTTTACGACTTTCTTTTTAAAACTCGATAAAAAAATTTCTGTGAGAACAAGTCGCTAATAATAAAAAATAACTTATAGGTGTTAACTTAGAACTTATAGCAGTTAATTCTAGTAAACTGTATATGACTACAAAATATTTTCGAACTAAGCCGCAATTTTGAAAAAATTTAGTTTCATAATAGTTTCAATTATTCAATCATCTTTATGCATTTAAAATTTCAATGAATCAATATTGAATTGAACATTAACAAATGTAGCCTACAGTTAGGGGCGCCAGAAATCTTCCATTTTCATGCTCATTAACCAACTTGATAAATTTCATCATGAAATAATTTTATCTAAAAATAAAACTTTATCTAAAATTAATAATAAAATTTTATCTAAAATTTTTTTTTTTAATATTTTGTCTTCTCAGTCTTATTTAGTATGAAACTTAAACGAAATTTCCAACATCATTGCATACTACAAGGCGCATTTATTAAAAATATAGCAGACAGCTTTTATAACCAAATTTAAAATAAAATTGTAATAACCCCGAAGCGAAGTCAAGTCTTACAGTGCATAATAGGTTACAGACTTCCTGCCATAGTCTTAAAATTATATTTAATTAAGATTAATGGATTATGTTGAGGCTCTCCAACGGCAAATGCGTTGGAACGCAATTTTATATAACTAAATTTCAAACAGAAGCTTTTCTCTTGTGCTTAATACAAATGACTTACGTCTTCGTTTATATACCTCTTTCTGGCTAATTTTCTCACATTCCGACTCTTTGTTTTAAATATACTTAGTACACTTACGGGGGTAATTATTTTTAATTAACTTTACTATTTCAGCTCGAAATCCGAAGTAGCGCCCGCACACGAAAGTGTGTAATTAACCGCTACATTTATCTGCATGTAATACAAAATAGTTTAAAGTGCTCAAAAAAACATTGATTATCAATTAAATAACTGTGATTAGGGTAAAAGAGAATAATACAAAAAACCATAATAATGCTAAGTGTGCATCTAACCGCAAAAACGTTTAAGTGCCAATAAGCTAAAACACACGTGCCAGTTAAAAGCCAACGAGGCAGAAGTCAAAATCGCCTTGGTTTCAACCCGAACATTCCGCGGCTGTAAACCCACTCAGTGCCACAAAGGAAGGGTGATTTTAGCGCAGTGAAGTATAGCTGTATTGATCAGGAATTTAAAATGTGTGTGTGTGCAAAAATTTGAGTTCAATACGCGCAATAAAAAATCGAAGCGAAATAAAGTTACAAATCAATAGAAGTGAAAAGTGCCAGAAAAACACGCCTGCACCGTAGACACTCACAGCTCAAGTAGGGGCTGCGACAAACGAGGAAAAGTGGAAATTCAGTACGCACGAATACTCGCATTTCAAAGGCGGCAATAAAACAAAACGCAACAAAAAGTCTATATAAATCAAAAGTCAAAGTGGCAAATGAGTGATGTCGCCGAGCAAAACCAAAAAGAGGTCGAAAGACTTGCTGTTACGTAGCCTCTGAAATCGAACTGTGGAAAAGTAAAGCAACTTTGTTGTAGCGGGGCTTGGGGCCTGCGCTGAATGCCGCTCAAATTGAAACCTAACTAAGCGTTAACACAGCAACAAGAACAACAAGATCAAGCACAAACGAAACACACGCAATCAGGAGGAATGTTTGGCAAGTGTGGAAACTAAAGCACAAAGCAAACAATAATGAAAATTATAAGTGGGTTGCACGTGAGCCGCGTGTAGAAATGATAAAGCAAAGTTTGCACACATTTAAACTTCAGTTACAGCAGCGCGAGCTCTTGATTTCGCACAGAAAGTAGCTGACCAAAGCAAAGTGAATCAAATACATTTGCAACGCTAACTGGAGCGTAGCATTGAGTGGAGCGAACTAAACCGTTAAGCGGGTATAATACAAAGTGCGCTCATATGTGTGACTATTTGCAGGAAAATATAAATATATGTGAAATCAAAAAATGGAAAGAAAGCTGTTTAAATAATAGAAAGCAAAACAAACTATGTGAGAAAGTGCATGTCTTCGAATATAAAGAAAATGTTATTAACAATAGAGATCAGAGCAAAAGCAACAAAAGTTGTCAGGCTACAAACTTACACAAAAGAAAATAAAGCAAAAACTACTAACAAGACCGCAGAGTAGGAGGCACAAAGCCGGCGAATCAACAATTGAGGTAAGTTAACTGAAATGGTTTGTCAAACGAAGCCAAGCGATACGTTTGTGAGTAGGCAAAAAGAGATACTCATAACAACCCTTAGAGAGTGCGCTCTCGAGCGAACAAACTCATACTCTTTGATCAAACATGATCCGGACCCGGTTTTATAATATACATGCATGCAAACCAATATCAAATCCATACACTTGTAATCCCCGGCTGAAATGACCGTCAGTACCTTCAGCAAATTACATTTATTAGTTTCCATGGACTTATGGTGGTTCTCCGAAGCGTTCACGAGGTTTTTCCTGTAGACATATCAATATTCGAATTAAAGCTTTAACTTACTTAAGAGTAACTTACTTATTAATCACGAAATTGCAAACTACAAATTTTGTTTATTTTGGTAAAATAAAATTCGAAGGTTTCTTCCAAAAATATGTTATCTTCACATTTCTGCTTGGCTATTGGAACTTCAAAACTTCAGCACTTCCGCCTGTCTACAGCCCAGCATTGTTCTTACAGCCATCTGCATTAGGTAACTGTGGTGTTTTTCCTGCCTTGCCGTGCAGAGAATTAAAGCCAAAGTCAAGGACGACAAATAACAGTTTTGCGGCAGTAAGGGTGCAAATCCACCTGGCCGCATCTATAAACACTAAGTAAATGAGCAAGCAAAAGTTAATTCCTTAAGTTAAAGTGAGAACGGACACAGGTACACAACAAAGAAAAATAAAATCAATACAAATACAACACTTAACTTAATACAGGCGCAAACACATGCCTCGCAAGCAAAAACAACTGGAGTGTTGACCGACCGGAGAAATGACGCCGTCAGAAATGTGGACTGTTAAACGTCTCCCCATCAAACTTAATGGTAAGAAACTATTAAGTGGGCGAAAAAGGTTCATGAAACTCCTCTCCACTACAATTTCCCAAGCATGTAAGGGGTGCGTGTGTCGAGGGGAAATACTATACTACGTACATAACGGAGCTTCTCTCTCTAACAACATTGCTGCTTTTTGATTATGGTATCGAAATAATTTCAAGTGAGTCCATAAAATGAATAAATAGGTGATTGGCAAAGCACTCAATTTAGTCGAAAAGTCAAGTGGCACCAGACTGTCCTGAAGTTACTACATTGAACAATTCAATCATGACTGCTATATAGACGCAATAAAATGAACCTTACTTTGCATTGACATTTTAAGCAGCAATTACGTTAGAACGAACTTTCTATTAAAGTGGTGGCGTATATAAGGCACACAGGTGGTGAGAATTGCGCTTGCACTTGACAAGTGTTATTGTGATTATTTGAGGAAAGTATAATTCATATAATTCAATAACATATTGCCACCAAAATTTTTCTTAAAAAAAATTGAAGAATTGTTTTAGTTTCTCTCAAATGAAAAAAAAAATAAATTACCATGAATCACTTCAAATATTTCTGGTAATGCTAAAAGCTTCGGTAACGGCGGCGCAAAATCGAAAGTTTTTCTTTTGATACATTTTGTGATTAACTAATAATATTTCTTCGAACAATTACACAATTTTATTACAAATTCATCAAGCTTGACTTGCTTACAAATTTTAAAATTTCTATTTCACTGCGTTCAATGCTGAAAAAATTAATCACATATCACATTTTGACGGCAGCATTTGATATTTCATTTTCAATAATATTTCCTGTAACAGTAGTACTTACTGCCCACCAAGGCTTATAATCAACACTTGTATTAGTGAAAAAAAGTGCTCTTAAAGTGCAGAATTTATTCTGAGTATCTCGAAGTCATACAATCGGGTCATGTTGGTACTTCCTAGCATTATCCCGTTTAGGTTTTCCCGGTTCGGCAACTAACTTACCAAATAATTTAGAGAAGAAGCGGGTTTGGGCGATTTATGAGCTTTGTAAGGCTAAGTTTTAAAATTATAATTGTGTGAAAGACTACGAGAGAACTCGAACATTTTTGAAAGAAATTAGTTATCGAAAACCAATCTTAATTAAAAAGCGAAGTAAAATAATCTGAGCGAATCTAAATGTCGTGGCCAGCTTCATAGTCTGGAAACTTGGAATAAGCTGTAGCTATTTCGGTAATATTATCTTTTGTAAAAATTTAACTCCCTGACTTTTTTAACTAAATTTTATGCATTAACGCACTTTGCTGATTTTGAATAAAGGCATTTTGTAGGCGTGACTATAGCCTAATACGGTCGTTTACGCAAGCTTCTTTACCGCTTTTGCGTTGTAGTGCAAAATAGGGCTTACACTCAACCACTTCTCATTTTATTGCGTACAAATATGCAGAACTCGTCTCAAAACAAAATGTTATCTAGTCTTGTTGATTAAGCGCAGCGCTCACTGATGCTCAGCATAGTAAGCTAAATACGGCAAATAATTGTATATACTCGCTTTAGTACGTGTTGTGTGCATTTGTATACACTTGCCAGTTGAATATCCACTGACCTGGCTAACTTTGAGCTGCGATTAAATAGGCCAAAGTTCGGTAGGATTATGAAGAGTACTGAACTGTGCAAAAAAGCGAGCGAAGTGCCTGTAAACAAAAAGAACTAAGGGAATGTCGGATGAGCAAAAATGATTGAAATAAGAATTGGCTAAAACGGGAGCACAGCACAAAAATCTTTTTATTTGAATTTACTTTCGAATGAGTTTTAAGCCAAACTACTAGCCGAAAGCCAATTCGTGTACATTAGCAACAAAAAAAAAGGGCAAAAGATGAACTTCTGAATGAAAGAGGAAACTATTTGTTGCTCGAAAAATAGAAAAACAAAACTAACAAAATTAAAATAGCTTTGTGTGCAGCTTCTTCAGAGAATTAGGTTATGTGGTAATATTGCTGCTTGTGGTATGGTTGCACAGAGTGTAGTTATATATTGGTGGTCAGCGGAAGCCGTAATACAATACAGGCATGTATATTTAACCACAACTAACAACTAACGGGAATTTCTATTTCGAGCGAGTGATTTAATCATTTATGTTGCATTATATTTCCAGCTAATTTCTCTCGAATTTCTGAAACCGAAAATGAAATGATGAAAACAAATAGAATACTTAAACTATTAAAAGTGTCGGTAGAAAGTCAAAGCAAGAAAAGAAGGTTATCTTTCACATATAAAAACTTGATTTTGATAGTTCAGTTTATATGGCAGCTTATGCTGATGTGATTCGATATCGCTGATTCCAACAAATGAGCAGCTTCTTAGGTAAATGAAGACGTCTGCGAAATTTCAGATCGATATCTCAAAATATGTGATACTAGACAGACGACTCCTGTAAATATGAACCGCTCCATTCAATATGTTTCACCCCATTATATGGCATTTCTTGATTGCTGCTACAACACAAAGTTCCTGCAACATAAGCAGGCTCACACACATACACACGCACTATAAATAAGTCTTTCGCTCGTTTTGCTGCCATACCTTGTGGCGTTTATACAACCAACCAAAAGATTTTCATATATCATTCTCACAGTTATTTTTCGTCTAAAAACATGAAGAGCGCCGTCTAGCTCGTACGCCATACCGCTTGTTCATCGATTACTTTGGCAATATCTTCATGCTCATATATTTCTCTATTGCTACAATTTTATCGATTTACTTTATGTGCTTCCCTCATCCCATGCGCGATTTTGTGCCAATAAAGTTCCGGCATTCGCACGGTTTGCTTCAATTTACTTGCGGTACTGCGACGCCCAGCATTTCGGCATTTCCGTGTTAAGCGCTTTTTGTCGGTTCGTTTTGGCGCTGTCAAGCAATTTACGAGTAGTGGCGCCCCTTTTTCGCCAGTTTCCAAATTGCTTTTATATTTGGCCGGGTTGTAAGCGTGTGTTTGTAGTGTATGTGTCTCCTTCACAGTCTGAGTGCTTTTGATGCCAATCGGGGTTTTGCGTGCGCTTTTTGGGCTTTTCTTTAGATTTTGGTCGAAATTTTGCTTGTAAATAACCAAATTTTGGCTCCCCGCTTCTCTATTTTCAGACTTATCGATCAGCGTATACCCACTAAATTAGGTAAATAGCTATTGCAAATAATTTTTCTAACTAGAATGCAGTCATAAAAAATAAAATTTTATTCGATTCACTTTTCTCTTTTGCAAAAATGTATAAAAGTAAAAGGCATTGCGCAAAACTCTGGGAATCGAAGCAACTTAATTAGCGTGGCAATCGTCTTTAGCCGTTATTTTTGCAATGTGAACCAGCACTCTTCTTTTTCTCTATAAAAAATGCAAACTCTCTCTTTGAAGCTTTAAGTAAAATTTTTCGACAAAGAGGGTAATTAATTTCGGGAAGTTGTTCCTCATTCTCACTCGCATTTTGACTTTATCTGGTCTCTTTTGCAATTAACGAAATGAGGGTGAAATGCAATGAAAATGCTTAAAAGGTGGTTCTTGACTTTTTGAGACTATTTAATTGAGGCGTATAAAATATTTTTGCGACAATACCAATTATTAGACATCTATAAAAATCTGCTTTTCAAGCGTTCACTGTGTAAGAACGCTTCTTCATATCATTATTACAATGATGTGACGCTATTTTATATTACGGTATTTTGCAATTTAGATTTATTTTAAAAATTTGTAAGCAATAATAAAGCTATTTTAAATACTTAGGTAATAACATTCTGGCTTTGATTCTCTGGATAAAACTTTGGATAAAACACAAACTCAATAATTTTCATGCATTTTGTCAATGCACTTATGGTTTGTCTGCGATTTGTGTGCTGCCGCTCACTACTTAACTCCCATTTTGAATGAACGAGTCTGCATGCCTTCAATATCCACATGACAGTTTTATTTTCAACTCAGCTTTCATTTGACTTAATGCCAAAAAAATTTGTAATACCCTTGTGATGGCAGCCACGTTCTTGTCGAACCACAACTGCGGTGGAATATGTTAAAACTCGTCGAGTCAGCAGCGCAGTCAAATTGGAATTCAATCAATTACCACAACAATTTCGCAATATGGCTAAATAAATATGGCTGCTCATTATGCTCAAAAGCCAAATGAGAATGCACAAAAAGTGCCCGCCATAGACGCCGCGAGTGGCCCAAGCGGGAGAAAATGTAAACATTTGGGGAAAAAAAACTTGTCTGTTTGGAAATTGCGGCAAATAAATTGAAAGCAAATTCCACAACTGAAATAATACTGCGTGGACGATAAGTAGCATCAAATTGAGTTACAATCGAACACACATGAACACAAAGGCCTTTTCCATGGAAGAGAATAGACAAATAGTTGTTAAGAGCGCTGAAAGGTTGCATTCAGCTGCATTTGTTGTTTTTGTTGTAAGTAGAGCTGACGAAAAACTCAAGCAATGAATTAGAATTCTGTCTGAAGATTGTGAAAGTCAAATTATTAATGGAACAGTATTGAAGTATATGGAAAATATATTGCTTTTAAGTGTTATATCCACTTACAAGTCAGAATAAACGCGTGTTTTTGTGAACTCCTCAGAAGATGCACTGTTTTAAATTACAAAAAAAAAAAATAGTTGCATTTATAGCATTTAGTTAAAACAGTCGATTTTTGTAAAACGTTCGTACTTCAGAGTGGTTTAAAAAACGAAATTATTACCACAATATTATTTCTCCGATCATAACCCGACTAATACATCTCAGAAATCATGTGAAAATTTTAAGTCATTCAGTTCAACCGAAGCGGAGAAATTTTCCTAACAGACTCCGAGAACAACATTACAAAAAATCAGTTTTAAATGTTGGGAGACGATTACACTAAGTTAAAAGTTCTTACAAATACTTACACTCATATCTTTTAAACTATTTCCCGAATCAACTAAAAATGTTCAAATACATGTAAATTCGCTGTATAAGCAATTTTTGGAATGCAAAACACGATAGACACCAACATGTGTGGAAAATCGCCAATACCCTCGAAACGAATTGTAAAGTTTTTGAAATTCATGACCAAGCTGGGACGTCTCATAAATGTGAACACAATTCCCAGGCACATGCGCGGCGCGAGTAAAATGCAGCACCAAGCATGAGTGGAATTTTTAATATTTCGTCGAACTTAGACATTTTTATTTATAAAAACGTTGGCAACCGGATATGTGTGTGTGTAATGTGCGCTATTAAAATCACTTGCTTTAACGGTCTAATAGTCAGTCAGTCAAATGGCAAGTGCGCAGGAAATGCGACAGGAAGTCTCGTTGCAGCCAGTTCGAAGGCAAACGAATGTGTTGCGTCGCTATCGATTGCGTTATGTGATATGTGCGTTGTCGCTTATGTGAGTGTATTTGCTGGTGGAAAGTCAAAAATAAATAAATAGCGCTACAGAAATCCGGTTGCACGTGCCTCTTCTTCTCGCCTCTTCTTGAGTGAGCAGTTAAAGCCAAATGTTGCCAAAGCAGCAAATGCTCCAATAAACGCGCTGAACATACAAAAACGGCACTCGTGCTTATGCCCCAAGTGGCAGTTAAGAACATGCGAGTGCGTGTGGCGAGTTTAATAGGCTCGAGAGGCGGCCTTAAATGCGTAAAATCAAGTATTTTGTTTGAGGTTTTCTTATAACCCATGTTCATAGTGGCGTAACAAGTGTGTAATATGGTTTGTAATATGGTGTACATATAATTTTTATGTAACTAGTTAATATGTGCTATATATATAAGAATGTGAATAAATATTTACAATAATATATTCTATTGAAATCAGAAATTAATTGCCATTTGTCACAAGTAAGATTTAAAAATAGTCTGTTGCATCCTCAAAAGAATTTCATCATCTCATTGGTGGTGTTTTAAATTGAACTAATTGTGTTTTCTTAAAAATCTTACATACATACATATTTATATTTGGTTTGTCCATTATTACTCAAGCTGATTTTAGCTGACGCCTACCGAGCTCTTTATTTTCAAGCCATTTAACGAACCGCAGCTAAATAATTTTAAATTCCGATACGTCTTTACTGAGATTTTTTGTTCTTTTGCATTAAATTTTTTATCTCCAAAACAAATAAACCTACAACTTTGCAAATATATTATTTTAATACAAAATATTTCGCTCTACCAGAAAAGTAAATAATAATTTTTCCATAATATATAAGCCATTACTTAAAAAGTTAGACGCACTTAAAATTGTGTATTAAATGTATTGATTCCATGCAGTACACCATGTGGTATGAGCAACAAAGAATTTATAAGGCAATTGTTGAATGCTCAATATATTTGATGTATAACTCTTTTGTAGAGCGCAAAATTTCGCATTATGTTTTTTTTTCAAATTTGTGGGCTTACTTGTTTAAGTCAAAATATCAAAAACTCCTTTGTTATATATTGTACATAGGGAAATAAAAATTTTTTAGGCAGGGTTAAAATTGAAAACAAAGGGCTTCTTTATGTGGGATCATTTTTTTAGCGCAAAAACTGAAACTTCATAGGTTGGTTTCTATTTCAAAATAGGCATTTTTAACTCGCGCTAATGAGTCCATTAACTTTACATTAACTATAAATTAACATTAATTAATTTCATCGAGTACATCCCGATCTAGAAAAGTGTAACAGCATTCTACAACTGAGATGCCGCTGAGATGAGATGCTCTTGGACTCATGCGGATTCTGAAAATGTTTCCACTAATAGTTTTAGGTCTTCCATTCGCTAAATGCTGGTCAAATATTGGTGTTCACTTTTTTAGCCTCGACAATGGCGAGACTATACAATATACACATACATTTCGTTAGATGAGTTAAATTTCAAAAACTCTTGATAATAGTCTTTGATTTTCCTCACCAGTGGTAAGAATTTAAAGATGCTACGTTGAGTTTTAAGAATCTATATAGGTTAATATTCCATCCAAAGCACAGCATCTACTGCAAACTAATATTTTATTTTACTTTTCTTATCTCCTACATTTCATCCTATATAAAATACAAGTACATATGTTCAGGGTCCTCTCGTGCTCGACGCATTTGAATTGACTTCCCCTTAATCATCTTGGCTCCAAATTAGCATGCAGTAAAGCAGATTTAAGTGCAAAATGAAAGCAAGCCCAAATCACATGCAAAAACAGCCACATTTAGCATTGTGTGCAACAGACATACGGGCCCTAAATTCCACATCATAAGTTAGCCTTCAGCAGTAATACGCCGACCTCAACTTCTGGAAACACACTTGGTTGATTTTTAACCAGTATTCGGTTTAATAGTTACAACAGCAACAACAAGCCATTTTTTATGTGCCGTTTCGGCAATCAAATAGCAGCGAAAACATGGCACAAACATACAGAGTGGCATATGAGGCGAACCAACAAGCTCCCTTCTCCCTTTGCCTCCTAAAACGGCATGCTTTATGCGCTGTCGATAAACAAGAAAACAAGAATGCTTTATGACCTCTTGCTTCATTCGGATGAAAAGCGATTCCAGCCGTAGCGCAACAATACAAAATCATAAAACGAAGGCATTTGTGTGTGAGTATTTGTGTAAGTGTGTATACATCACCTCATGTCGAGCACGAGTAGTTGTTAACCACATGTGTGCGTCCTTTCTAGTTCGACTGGGCACACACAGGCGACACATACCATACATGCAAATGTAAATGTAAAGCATTTGCTGTTGTGCATTGCCATTTGTTGTTTTCATACTGACAGCGAGAGGCACTTACACACATAAATACATGTCAGTTGGCGTATTTACTTTAAAGTTGACGTCTGTGTTTAGGTGTGAGTATTTATTCAATATTAAAAAGTACCGGATATTTGCTGAGACTTCCACACACACATAAGTGTGTCATAAATACATACGCCCTACACGTAAGTAGCAATGGCGGAGAAAAACTGAGTGTCAGGCAGAAAGCTCGTTTATTCACACTTACACATACATGGAAATATATTTGCATATTGACATATACATATGTATATGTTATGTAAGTGACTTTTTACTGCTGCGTTTGGGTGTTTACGCCTTTTTTTTTTGCTGCCTTCGGTGCTTTCCCTGTGCTGTTTGGCAGACGCCTCGCTTTCAGTTGCTGCTTTTATTGTTGCTAACTGTTAGTTACTATGTGCAGCTAAGTGTCTTGTTTTTATGTTAACAAACACATTCGACAACAATGTAACATTAACAACAAAAGCAGCTGCGCAAAATTATGCTCACTCCAGAGTTCAGACAACTAATCAATTTGCAAAGCCAATACTCAACGAGCTATAAATTCCTTCACAGGTGCATTTCCTATAGCATAAAAGAGTATATAAATATATTTATCTCGAGTTTGACCGGTAAGAAATTACAGCGCTGTCTTGGACAAAAGTCTTCCATACAACTTAATTTAATTGCTACAATTATTGAAGTCCAATCCAAACCATTTATTTTCTGATTATAGCGTTGCTTTGTGCAATAATTCATGCCAAATTTCGTGAAGATATCTTAAATAAATAAAACAGTTTTTCTTCAATTACTTGATTTTTGAACGATCAGTTTGTGTGACAGCTATAAACTATATTTTGACAAATGAGCAGCTTCTTAAAGAGAATAGGACATGTGAAATAACTCATATCACGTTCTCTAAAACTGAGGAATTAGTTCGCGTATAAGCAAACAAGCGTACACAGCTGAATCGACTCAGCCGGTCATTCTGATCATTAATATAAATATATTCATTACTAAGCTTTGACTTCTGGGTGTTACATACATCGTTAAAAAATTATATAATACTCGTATATGTTATAGGATTAGCGAGAAACTAAATTTTAGCAAAGTCAGAGCAAAGTTGTGCTTATAAGTCAAATATCATATGCGCCTGTCTGCGCTAGGCATTTTTGTAACGGAAAGACATTATTGAATACTGAAATTATAAACGGTCATCTTGTAACGTGCTTGGGTGGACGCGTTAACCGCAAAAAAACCTTAAATGTAGCAACATTATACGCATCCAATCACAAAAAATTAGACCATTGCCTACATTTAGGCGTAAAGCATATTATCAATTTTATTTATTAGCCAGCAATAGTGAAAGCAATCACCATTGCTCCTAAATATTTATTTTTAATGCAAGTGGCTTCTTTATATTAAAAAATTATTTTTATTTATATGAAATATTAAAACGGGCTTGATAACTACATTTAGGCGCAAGAAGACCTACATCGACATCGTGATGATGCATACATAAATACTTACGGTGCTCTCTCCCCAAAAGATAAGAAAAGATTCAACGGCACGCAGTCACTCTTCTAGGCATCGTACATAAGAGCTCTTCACCTCAACTGCGCGCAACAGTTGGGTGGCCACTCATGCACATACAACGAAGTGGCATTAGTGGCAGGATAGGGAGCAACGCCAGCAAGTGCACACTTTTCTAATCAATCAATTTTCAAATCATTCATTTCAATTCATTTACTTGCGGCGCCTGAGATTGTGCAAGCACCAAACAGCCCAACAATCAGCACAACAACAAGAGTAAGACAACAAATAAGCAATAACTACAAGTGTAAACAGCGTGTGTGCATAACCGCAAAGCCACCGCTGGTATAGTAGAAATCACATTTTTGATTGGCATAGGCCATACAACTCTTTTTACTCTGCTTTCAACTCACTACATTTCCACCACATGTTCACCACTTTCAACATACTCATTTTGCAATTTTCATGCGCGTATAGAAAATATTTAAATGAAATTGCGCAAACAAACATATGTGGAAAATCATGTTGCACAAACCCGGCTCTATCTATGTATGTGTATATTAAGGTGTCCGTTATTTACCAAGTTAATTTTTTTCGCAAACGCCCTCTTTAGTTTTAGTTTCTTCCCAAAAAAAGGTTCCAACGCAAACAAGCTCTTTATTTTCATTTTTAACGGTACATAAAACACCCACAACATGAGAT
Organism: Bactrocera oleae; assembly: GCF_042242935.1. Lineage (NCBI taxonomy): Eukaryota > Metazoa > Arthropoda > Insecta > Diptera > Tephritidae > Bactrocera > Bactrocera oleae. The sequence goes on from NC_091536.1 coordinate 24,344,802, forward strand.
GTTCCGATACTTTGCATAAAGCAAGTAAACCTACAACTTCGAAAAATATATATTTTAATGCAAAATTTTCAGCTCCACAAAAAATGTCGGTATGATTATTAACATAAAATCAGTTCTTTAAAAGTTATACGCTGTTAGTATTAGTGAAGTGTATTCTAACAATACACCATGACGTATGAGCAATACAGAATTTATAAATCATAACTTTAGCAGCGTATAACTTTTAAAGGAATTGAGGAAATTTTATGAAAACAATTATTAAGATACTTACTGTAGAGTGGATTATTTCGCGTTGAGATCAAATTTTTGAGTTATAGGATTATTTGCTCGGAAAAGTGATTTAGGGACGGTTTAAAATGAAAATTAAGAGCTTGTTTAGGTTGAATCCTTTTTTAATACTGAAACTTCAGGGGGATGTTTAAAAAAATCATCTTGGGAAATAACGGACACCCTAATGTATATATGTCTATATAAAATAAGCAAGAACAAATACAAAATCAATGCTGCGGGAGCGCATAGAAAAATAACGCTAAAAATCGTGTCGAATGATTTCAATGGAACTGAGTGAGATTGAATTGAGTTGGTTTGAATTAAATTCATTTGGATTGAATTGGATTGCACGGAATTGAATTGATATGGTGAACACGCATTTTTGTACTTTTATATTTTGATTATACAAGCAAATACTCACATGATTGTTTTTTTATATATGTGTTTTTTATACATTTTGTTTGCTGTGAGATGGATCTCTGTGTGCGTATGAGTTCAGTTCCGTATGATTGATATTTCCATGGAAGCTTGCGTGAAGAGCGAATAGTGCGAAATCGTAAAACGAATGAAAAGAGCCTTTTAGTTGCTGCAAAAAATTATTTGAGCTTTAGAAGCAAAAATAGCAAAGAGAAACGAAACCCCCTTTCTTAGATGAACATGTTTGTGTGTGTGTGTATTGCACAAACTTTTAGTAAGTGAAACTAACTTTTCAAATTCAAATCATCAAATCAAAATTCGTAAATCAAGAATCAAAACTCTTAAAAGAAAATTCACAACATACAAAAAAGAAATATTGTATAAATGTATGAAACTTACTGTGAAATATGCTCAGATTTTTTTTTTTTTTTTTTTCGTTTACATAAAGAGTGGTCCGTTTGTAGCACAGTGCAATGATAATATAATAAATGGCCACTGGAGCAGTTACAACCTTTTTTTGAGAAAGCAAAAAATACTTAACTTTTAATGGAATAACTATTAATTGAATTTTCCCTTCTTATCACTTTGAATTTTTTTAGAAATAAAGGTGGAAGCTTTCCCTATGACCTGACTGCAGTCCACTGCCATACGAGAGCTGTTTCCTGTGTAACACTTAGTGCCAACTGAATGCTGCAAGCAGTAAATTGGTAGCTAACTTAATTTGCAATGAGTTTAAGTAAATACCGAGCTAAATGCAATAGACACAAACAACACACACACACACACACCCACACACAAATATCAGAATGTTGCTAGAGCAGGTCAGAGGAAAAAGGGTAAGGTTTAGCAAAGAGTTTGCTTGTAGATATGTGTGTGTGTGTGTGTGTGTGTCTGCATCGAAGGAGTGAGGACTCCTTTTAGTGAAAGTTGTTCATAAAACTTTTAACCCAAAAAATATGAAAAAGCATATGTAACACACACAAACATACGAATGCACACGCACTCATATGTTTACTTAGGTTATTAGCTCTAGTGGCATAATGCAAGGGACCTGCAACACAAACTCCAGCTAAGTGCATTTGTACATCTATACGTGTATCTGCATATTTGTGAGTGCACACGTATACGTTATGGTCTTATGGAAATATTCTGAGGTATAGTTGGAGTTGCTCGCTGAACTAAAACACTTCAAGGAGAGTATTAGGAGTATGAGAGTAAATTTGCTTATAAATATATATATAAATATTTGCGTGTGTGTTTAGGTTACTGCAGTTGCGACTTAGGAAATACGACTACATGACTTACCCAGATTTAACGCTTGTGTACTCTGTCGCTATACTCAGCGATTTTCAAATATAATAAGTTGTCGCAACAACCAAAACATTATGCAGACGAGAAAAAGCGTTAACTTCGGCTACACCGAGACTATAATACACTTCACAGCTGTATTTCTTATATAAAAAGAAATGTAGTTGTATCTTGGATTTGATCGATCAATTTGTATGACAGCTATATGCTATCGTTGTCCGATCTGAGCAATATGTTCGGAGATTTTAGCAGTGCCTTCATTATTATCGAATTCAGGTCTTGATTTTGATCGATCAGTTTGTATGGCAACTATAACCTATAATGGTTCAATAGCGGCGCATACGGCAAAAGAGCTACACTAGAATACTTGTAGTTTAATTCTAAATTTCCACACGAGCTGCATTTGTTTTCGCTTCCCACACATGATCACTTTGTGTGTTTAATGTGTATACTCGCTTGTCTACAAAAGTTATTCTGTTAAGCAAAAGCCAACAGTAACTATTTTCCAAGATCTCTGACAACTAGAAAAACTTTGGCGCTTACAATAATTTCGCAGAGTGCTGTTTAGCAGCTTTCCGGCCCGCCCACACTCTTGATACGACCACTTACGTGTACTTTTGTTCATTCTTTCCACACTTCTGCACTTTGTCTACGAAGTACTTTGCTGGTTTGGTAAATTTTTTGCTTCGCTCCACCTCGTATGGCATGCGCATGAGCATTTGTCTAACAAACACTTACATGACTATGTACATTATATTTTGCGTTTTTTATTTGCATATGTTTACACGCACACACAACATCACCTTGAAAGTATACCCCCGCACTTCAATGCTTTGTTTGCGTGTTTGTGTATGTGTGCCTGACATTTATTTGGCACACACCAGAGAACGCATTCACGCGTTGTCTGCCATTGCGGTTTGCCAACTACATTAAGTAGTTTTCTGTTTCTTCTTCTGGTTCTACATGAAAAACTATGTGGTGAAGTTTTAATGGATTTTCGGTAGCATAACTTCAGGTGGCCACAACTCAACTGGTTTGAGAGCACTTTTTGGTAACACATTGTTATACGTAAGATGTGAGAGTTTGTAAAAAAGGACTCCCTTAAACACAATAACGTTCGTTTTGTCAACTAATATAAAAGTGTTATTAGTTTCAGTCAAGTTATTCTTACCTTCTTCGGTGCAAAATATTTTCACCAATATTTTCAACGAAAGTCGATCTGATCTATCTTGGCAGACATCCCATTAAAACGTTTTTGTTTTTTAAAGTGGTTCTACACATACCAGAGCTAGACCAAGTATACTCATTTTATTTCTTCTTGCTGCTTAACACTGCAGCACAAAACTTCGCCAGTTACCTCTATCCTTTGTGCTCATCGCTCACGACGACGGCAGTTCTCTCGAATGCTCCAAGTGCTTCCTCATTTCAGTTCGTTATGGCACCTGTTGGCCAAAGTTATTCTGCGCTTGATCTTCAGGCTTAGATTGTCGATGGTATTTGTGTTGGTTCCAAGATAGACTAAGTCCTCCACTTATTCAAATTTATAACTACCAACAGTGACGTAGTTCCCATAGCAGTATTTGTGTGTGGCACCCAGACACTTTGTCTTGCCGTCATTTACGCGTTCTTTCGTTTCTCTTTCTAGGCTGGAAAAGCACTGACGGATTTGTTGTTAATGTCTATGATGTCAATAACAACTGCACAGCTCATTCTATTGAAGAGGGGGCACGAGAGAAAATCACTCTGTCTGAAAGCTCGTCTGGTATCGAAAAGCTCCGTCCCGAATTTAGTGGAGTTAATAGTTGTGCTCAACGTCATTCTGCATAACCGTAAGAGTTTCGTAGGGATACCAAAAGAATGCACGACGTAGAATAGGTATCTGCTGTCAGTGCTGTCGAAAGTGCCTTTGAAATCGACAAAAATGTGTTGGCTGTCGTCTTCTCCAGGATTTGACATATTGTAATAAACTGGTCTATGATAGATTTGCCAGTTCTGTTCTTCTTTTAATCAATTGTCAAGTCAGTTGCAGTATGGTCAGCTACTCTCCAGCAAGTATTAAGTTGCTGAGCTCGATCGAGTGTCGTTGGTTCAATCAGATGCGAAGCACACACTTTCAGTCGTGGCACTCATTTCCATCTGTCCGCAAAGCAAGACGACGTAGATCACATTTTCATTTAACATTTTCGATTTGACGTACACAGTAGGCCGCGTAAGTGCGGTATTTCGGTCGAAACTTATTATTATGTTTTTAAACTTCCACCTGCATTTTTGATTTGATCTCTTTGGTATTATAAATGTCACATTCCTAAGGGAAGAATTGTTAAGTGTATTAATTTTTGCATACATTTCTTGGTAATGCTTCGGCATTGGGTTTACCATAAAAAATCTTACGATGTTTGTGAATTTTTCATTCTCCTCAAACCTTCACATTTTTACTTTAAAAATAAATTGAGCTCTTTTCCGTTTGAAGTATCGCCAGCATTGTGGCTTATTATGGTATGTGGCTGTCATTCTGCTCGCTCGAGAGGAGCAAGTAATGTTGGAAGGGATGATAAATAATGTTGCTAGGTAACAAAGGGTGTGACCCAAATATTAAGTTGCAACATGTAACGCACATACGCACACACCCACATCACACTCATGAACATGCGAACAAATGCTAATGCATATTGCAAGTGCATAGTGAGTGCTGAAGTTTTTAAGTTAATGCGCGATCGTGCTGCAACTCGTCATGCATGTTTGCCACACCCACACATACATACATAGTTCCACACATGTGTGTAAGAGACGGGCTTCTGCTATTTAGGTCAACTTTATTTTATTGTTTTGATTTTTGGTTGGGGGAGCGGGGGCACATTTGAAGCAGACATCCCTTACATTCCACACTCGCCGCACACGCATAAGCTCTGTTGCAAGTTGCCCGTGGCATGATGGCATAACGTTTGGGCAACTCATTTCGCAATTTCACATTTTCACATTTCATTTGCGTACAGTTGCGTTCCGCTTTAGCTTTTTCATTTTTCATTTTTCATTTACCTTCTTTTACATTTTGTGCTCCAGATTTCAAAACTATTTCACTTACGCTGCATTGTTCGCTAAATGTAAATGCAGGTACGCATATAGAATAATAAAATACAAAGTAGAGAATACAGTTTGCAGCAAGAACAATGGAAATGAATATGAATATGAAATTTTATGTATGTATGGCTTGGTGCATAGGTGGGCGCTTGAGTGAATTTCTGGCAAATCGGTGAATATGCCCGCCCAGGTGGCCACTCAAGCACTTAGGCATCACGCGCTCGCGTAAAAACTTGTATGCTCAGAGAAGAGTTTCACGTGTGCAGGTAACAATAAAATACGAGTGTTGTAAACGGTATCATGCAAAAGCCCAAACTGCCAAACGCACGCCAAAGAAGTAACGCGGCGAAACTGATGTTATCTCTATTTCTATAATTTTTTACTGACATATTTGGTTTTCAATACAACACCGCTGGTAAATGAGAATAACTATAGAGATATTACCAAGGATCGTGTGTATATCCATTTATAGTTGGAATGCTGCAAGCAACTAAATTAAATAAGTGTGGCGACTTTATTTTCACATCCAAGTTGGTCCACCTTTAACACTAGTGCAGCGGACACGCACGTGTATATTCCTGCTATCCCTCAGATGCATATATAGACATGAGTGCGTACTCCAGTAGTACTTTGCTACAGCTGCGGTTGCACAATATGGTTATTGTAGTCCCCAGCGGCAACAGTCCCTTGCTAAATACAAGTATAATGCACCACATTCCACTCATTTGCAACGCATTTACAACGCATTGTCTCGCTTTTATGCCATTATTTCCACCACTTTGCCATTTAAGCGCTTCATTTTTTCGCTGTAATTGCTTTCTACAAATTCTTTTTATATAAATTTTGTTCGGAATTTATTCTTCAACGCTTTTGTCTTCTGAGTTCCATTGTTCCACTTCAAATTGTCTGTACAAATGCATTTACGGAATGTACTTGTTTACATCTGTGTCATTTTCGCTAAGAGTACAGTATCGCTGAGGACAGTTGCACCATTTAAAAACTATAAGCAATAAAATACAAACCAAAATTAAACATTAATATTATTGAAATTCTTTGGTAAGAGAATAGTTTGTAATCGTTGCGTCATAAACCAGATTTTATTGTTCATTTTTGTTGTTAGCATTCAACAATACCTAAGATCACATGGTTTACCTATAAAATACGCCTTTTATCGTCAGTATCTTTAATTTACAATATATTGATTTATGATTTTGCATTTATTGCCTGCTAATGGGCGTGTGTGGCCTAGTCCTGGTTTCTCCGCCAATCATCACACTCCAACTGCTCTGAACATTTTACAGATGCTGTGTTTTACTTTGCTCTCTGTTGCATATGCACCGCCTACACCATTATACTCGTTTGTTTTATAACTTTTGAGTGAAACGCACCCTTCCTACGTTGAGTCTTGAATTACAAACTGCAGCGCAGCTATACTATCTTCAGCAGGATGGTACGATCGGAACAATATATTTGAAGATTATACCGTTGTTTTTAGGATCTCCGACGAGTCTTTTCCTTCTGGGTGTTAAAAACTTCATGGCAAACTTAATAAACGCTGTTCTGGTTATAATTAATATTATATTATAGACAGTTTAACAGCATGCATCACAGTACTACGAATTTAATTATATTTACTTGTGTAGGAATATTTGATTATTATAAATCAATTAAAAAAAGCACAATGCCACATATTTAATATTTTATGTAAGTATCTTTGACTTATGCAAATATTTTTTCGAATCAAATATTTATGAAAGAATTTAAATTTAAAAAGCAAATATGGCAGTAAATGGCCATAATCCTGAATTTTTATACTCTCGCAACATGTTGCACAAAGTATAATAGCTTTGTTCACCTAACGGTTGTTTGTATCACCTAAAACTAATTGAGATAGTGTCTAGAGTAAAACCGTGCAAGCGACAACTTGAGTAAAAATTGAGATATCTTGATGATGCTTGGTACATGTATTCCCTGGCACTCAAGGGGGTTTGGTATTGCAGATGGGCGTTATCGGACCTTTGCACACTTTTAAATTTTCTTTCACTTTACAGTATACGAATCAAACATCAATGCAGTTATAAGAGTAAAACTTTGCACAAATAGTGCCTTCAAATTTTATCTAACGCCCAAAAATTGTCGAACCCGAACTAAAACTTTTCAAGGACGCAGACACCAAATGTGTCTGATTTTTATTGAACATATCGGTTAGTCTATGAGTTCTAGTATTGAAGTTTTGGAAAATTTTTTGTGCCCATGTGGCCAAAATTGATAAAATCGGGTTAATACTTCCCTTAATACCTAATATACATATTTTCGAACTTCCGGTTGACTTTATACTACATATCTATCGGTCTATACGAAAATACATGATATCATGCCAGTATATAATGTTCGGTTACACCCGAACTTAGATCTTCCTTACTTGTTATTATATGTTTTGTATTTATATTTTGCATATAATATACGCCACACACATAATAATCGCTATTTGATATTGATTTAAGACTTTATATTCATTCGTTTGAAACACAATACAGTGTATGCGAACAATGTGTCTGAATTACTTTATACCTTATATGCTTATGTATATACGTATTTGTGGTATAAGCAGCTCAGTAATTACATATTTGTTAGTAACGAGATGATATCAAAGACACGGAATATTGGCGTATGCGAAAGCTTCAGTCCAAAGACTAAAATCAGCTCATAATAAAATCAGCTTTTGGGTCAAAATTTGACAATAAATAGGACTTGGTTACATCATATCACTACAAAGTCCGGTCAACAGTCATTCGATTCTACTGCATGCGATGAACTTGTAACTTTGCCTTTATACTACACAACTTAAAATTCTGAAATGGCTCAACTTCATGTTAAGGCCCTCCCTGTTGTGCAAACAACGCATGAGCGCTGCCGACACGCTTAACAGTCCGGTCGTTGTTAAAATGTTGTTATTCCGTTATGTTAGCACATGTGAAATTTTTTTGTAACTCGCCCGCGAGCACTTGCACAAATTGCATTGTTGTTATTGCAATTTTCGAGCACACAATCACCAGCTCAGCTGTCAGCTGTTATTGATGGCTCACGGCGCAACAACTCATTTTTTCTTAAAATTTATCACACCCAGGCGGTGTATTAACGAATACTATTAATTCTTATTGTTGTAGCACTTCAGTATGTTATAAATAACGGCGGTTGCCACAGGCGTTCGAAAGCTGACTAGCCTAGAAGCTGTGTACTATTAAACTGTCCCTGCAGCGGAGTTGCTGTTGTTGTGCGCTCAGTGTTGACATCGCTTGAAAGTGTTTTGCTGATGGTGCTTTTGTATGTGTGCTTTGTTTGTTTTCGTTTCAAAAATTACAAAGAATAATTTTCAAAATGTTCAGCTCCATCTTTTGCTGAACTCGTTAATAGCGTTGGCGTAACTTCAGTTATATTCGCTACCAAGTGCTGTGAGTTTGGCAATGCTTTTTTGATATATACCTAATTATAACTGCTATATCTGCTGAGAAAAATCCTTTTTATAGATTTCTTGAAGAACGTTCGAAACATATGTAAATAGTATTTTTATGGTTTTGAAAACATTTGCGAGACACTTATTTTGTGTAAGAAGTTTATTTCCAATCTACATTATTTTTCATAAACATGCACGTTATTAATTTCAGGCAAAAATTGCCTTACACTTTTTTTTTTTAATTTTAAAAAGTGTTCTTCCAAAACACTTCACTTGCACATAGAAACCTCCTTAGTTTACACCCATTTTGCGGAAACCTGGAAATTGCATATTTAAATAAACTACAGTCGCCAGTGGTCGAAATTCAACCAATAGAAAATACAATTTCAATGTTAATAGTATTTAAATTTTATTGAAGAGTTTGAACAAAATCTAAAGAAAATTGTAGAAAAGGATTTTAAAAAATAAATGTAAAAAAAAATTAAATTTTATAATTCATTCTCGTGGATTCGGCTAATTTGAATAGTCATCAATATGTGGCCACGTATGAACCTGCAAAAGAAGGTCAAAATAATTAGTATAAAATATTGATGAATTGTTTTAATGAAATAACGAAAAAGTGTCTCGAACAGATGCTCCATTTTGAAATATTTTCAACAAAGAAATTTTCTTGTTGCCTGCTGCGTACATTTGTTCTTCAGGCGATATCGGAAAGTTATCGGCATAGGAATCAGCCATTGCGTAGAACACATCATCTACTGAAGAAATTCAACATTCAGATGCAATTTATCTCGTTGATCCTTCAATCGATCGTATTCAATCTTCAATTGATTCCAGTTATTATTCAATGCAACAAGTTCAATTCGATTCAACAAACTCAGTAACCTTGAAAAAAAATGGTAAAAAATGTATCTATTAAACAATGCACTTGAAATTTACCTAAAAATTTCTAACTTACCAAAATAAAATGAACGTTGTCAATTCAATTTTCGTTAAAAGTTGCAACAAACCAACCGCATGCAAAACAATCATGAAAAAATTCAATCACTTTCTATTTCGCTGTTGTTGTTGATATTTTCGATTCAAATATTAAAATTTACCTTGAAAAGAAAATGTTCAAAAAATTAACTATCACACAACGCACTTGAAATTAATGAAAAAATCTAAACTAACTCACGAAAATAAAACGAATGACATCAAAGGTTATTTCCACTTCAAAATGTTTTCTTTTTTTTCACAGACAATACTTGAAATTTAATATGCGTGAAAAATTTAATTGTAACAAAATTCAATGTTGCAACACGCAAAGTCAAAACACAATTAAAAGTGAAAAAAATCACAACCACAAATCCGCCGTGAACGATACACAATTTTCCGAGATATGTATTTGCGACTTATACAGAACAGCGACGAAATGTACTTCTGTATACGACTGTGTTAAGTGTGATGCGCAAAGGAGAAATAACATCGACCAATGAAAATGCGCCAACACGCTTGTAGTTGTTATGTCATAAGTGCCAATTTTCATAAGTGCAAATGTCAAATTTCGATGTTTTATTTTTCAAATCCTCGTATAAACCTTAAAAGGCACTTGAAAATATAAATAAATGATTTGATATTGACATTCGGCAGCATATTTTCAGGAGCTTCTAATGGCCGCATACATAAAATTTAGCAATAGCATAGTGGAAATATTTGGCAACATGTTACGTATACGCCCTTTTCGCTTATTTACATACATATACATATATACATTTATTTTGTAGCATGCGACAACTTTCGCTTGATAATTTCACACAGTAAATGCTAAAAATCTACACAATTTCCATGAACTAACTTTGATCCTTGTAAATTTACTGTTGAAATTGCACTCGCCAACATTCAAGCCTACCTAACTGGTGCAAATCGTTGAACTGAATTGATAAAAATGCAAACATATCATACACATGTCCTTGAGGCATAAACGAACCAGTGTAATGTAGACACACAAGCGCCTACTTACACATATACGTATGCAATAAACGAATATGTGTTTAAGTGTATGATAGACGAAGCCCGAAAGTGTATGCGTCAGGAGAAGTTTATCGGTTGTGAGCGTTTATGCATGCTGAAGCCTGCGACGACTACTGTGTGCGTGTACCTTCTAAAAATGTACATTTGTTGTGCCACACATGCTTCCATTGGAATTTTGCAACATGTAATTTAAAAAGAGCACACCTTTGGGATGCCAACTTCTCCTGTGAATAATGCTTACGCAAATACAAAAAAATGCGCATTACTTTCACCAAAAATATGCCAATTTCATTAATCGGGATTGCGAAAATGCGCCCAGTGTACATAATTTTAAACTACCATAAGTAACTCATATGATTCTTGAGGAGCATAGTCTACATACATATGTATATATTAAATTAAAAGAAACGGAGAAATTAATAAAATAATATATTCTGATTACATAATTCGCAGTGAACGCATAACCGTTTGAGCTATTTTCTCGACTCTAGCCTCATCTCGGTTTATATACGCATGAATACACCACAGTGATATGAGCTGAAGCGTATAAATTTAAAACCAATTTAACACACAGACTGACATTTTTATTTTCATTTTGTTTAACTAGAAAAATGTTCCAAATAATATATGCGTGCAGCCTAGATAGGCATGAGCAAGGCCACAGAGGCAGCAGGGCTCTCGCATATGCCACAAGGACAGCACGACAGCAGTGCAGAAGAGGCATTCTTGTGCTCCACACAGTTGCGTCTCGCATTTAAGGCAGCACTTCAGGCGATTTATCCATGCAGCCGCCTGCCGAACTTGCGCTCATTTTTTCCAGTCCACTAGGACAACGACTATACATATTTGTGTGTATGTGTCGACAAAAGCGTCGTACTTGGCATGTTCTACAAAATACTTTAAATACTTATTTGTCGTAGCACGAGTATTTATTTCCATTTTTGCTCTGACGCAACAACAATGCACGAATAGCACTGTGAATCAAGGCAAATATGAAAAATTGCAAAAATAAAAGTTGAATATTGCAATCAAAAAATTGTTTGTTCGGCATTTTTTTGCTGTCGTTTGCTTAATTTTCACTCGGAATCTGCAATACACGTGTACACGAATGCGTGGCGCTTCTGTGGAAACACAGATTTTCTCAAGCGAATGGCTGGTAAGTGGATGCCAGAGGAAACGCAGCAGCGGTGATAACGAAGGCGCCTAACAGCTTTGTTTAATTTCACAATTCCGCTTTCACGCTAATGTAGAGGCATTTTTCCAACTCACGCACACACAACCAGATACCTACCAGATAGTTGGCATGCATACGCGTGTTATACAACGTGTATACATATGATAACATATGTATGGTAATACAATATTACTGAAATTGATACTCATACTTTTCACGCATGTAAATGGCTTTTCTTCACAAACATAGCTACGCATTTGCTTCTTCCGATTTGAATGTTGCATAATTTACGAATTTAGTTTCAATTATATGAATAAGCATGCCATTATTTTTCGTATTATATAATATATAATTGAGATGTATAGACATGGATCATAATATACATATATTATTCGTATGGTTCTTCTTTCTATTAAAAGTTATATAACATATTTTGTAATCATGCAACGTGTTGCACTAACAATACAGTAGACTGATTAATCTATTCATGCTCCAAGATACTTTAAAACAGCCAATGCCAAACAAACACGTGCTGCTTGGCACTCAAGCAGTAGACTTGTATAGAAACATGCTGATTCGGTCCACATATGGAACTAAAATGACACATATCAGATGTGTAGATTTTTGGACCGGATGAAAAAAGTCTAAAAGGATCAGTGCGAGTCAAATATGTTCATTTTTATATCACCTGAATTTTGCCACAAAGTTTATAATACCCAGAAGAAAGCAAGGCGAACTGAACCAATTTAGGCTGATCTGGACGTCTATCCGTCTGCTCGTTTCAATCGAAATTTTTTTAAACTCACTTTTCTTCCCAAAAAGTTACTAATTTCTAGGAATGGCCGATATCGAAGCAATATACGATATATTTGCCAACCAAACTGATCACTTAAAATCAAACCTTTGAGACGAAAACATTTTGATTTGACAAGATATCTTCACGAAATTTGCAGCAGTCTTGGCAGCAAAGTTTGCCAATTTATGGCGAGCTAAGATATATTATACAAGTATATTAATTATTTGTAGAGATAAAAAAATACTAGTTTCTACAGAAATTGAATATTAATAATTCTTTTTATAATTTCAGTAAAATTCGTCTGTTTGCACGTGCAACCCAACAACAAAAACCAGCTTCAGATTAAGGTAGGTTATTTGCGTATGTCTGGGCACGCTTATCTTCTGAACCATATTTCTGATTAATTACTGCAATTTAAGTAAAATTCAATCAGTGAAATTAATACAAATAATGGACAGAAAGCAATTAAAATTAATCGAATGTAAGCTCTTATTGTTATACCTATTCAACGAAGACCAAAAAGCTCAGCGCATTATCTGCAAATAAAATTAATGCGATGGTCTAGTCAAAATTGCAACCAAACAATCAGCAAACGAAATCATATCAACTTTAAGAAATCAACATAATTGGGTGTATTTTCTTGCTATTGTTGTAAGCGCAAATGAATATTTGTTTTGTATATGATTAATTTTCGATACGCACGAACGCCAACGCAGACAGTGACGCGTCAAACGCGCTGACCTCCACTCCCACCCCGGTGCTAGCAAGGTAGACAAACAGGCAACCCAGCAAAGGCATCAATCCAACTGGAACGCCCCAGTTGGCAGTGAACGCACAATGGCGGATGGCGTCTTGTCAATAAATGATTATCTTCATGCCTTTACACGCCATTTTCCGTTCCATCGACTGCTGTTGTTAGGCTATGTCTGCGCTATCGCTGTTGTTGTAATTACTCTAGTATTGTTAGCACTACAATGACTTTCGTCTGCTTTTGGGCATCCTGCATGTCATCGCCGTAATTTCAACGAGAATTTGTCTTACTTCAAACTTGACATACTTTTCGGCGCATAGACTTTTGTATAGGTAACAGCAATTCGAACTTGTGCTGTAAATTTTTTTGCTTTGACTGCCAGACGATTTGCGTCACAACTTTGGCACTGACTTTGGCTGTGCACAGCTAGACTTTTTCCAAAGAAAACTGGCAATGAGATTATTATGCCAGATTCACAAAGCAGAGATGAATTCGTGGGCGAAAACTAGATTATTGCCCGCGGCGAAAAGCCAACCGATGCTAAAAAATCTATGGGACTCGGAGCTACTTAAAAGGTAATAGGTAATAATAATATATCCACCTCAATGCTCACTAAAAGCAAATAATCATGACAGCCGACATGCAAGAATCTCTTTAGGTTCGTATTCACACCAAAATTCACAATAAAACAAAAATGAATTTATTAAATTTTTGAAACTTAAGGTTTAACGGTCCGTCTGTATGGGCGCCCATAAGCCATTGAGCGCGAAGTGCTGACAAACGAAAAATGCTCAAAGCATTGCAAATAGAAGAAACCGCATAGCGAAAACTAATTTCCGCAAAATTAACAGCTTTCGCAGCATCCGCTGCACAAACATACACAAAATGCAGAAAAATGTGAGACAACACTGCCAACAGTCTCCCTTCACTCTTAGTTTGTGCAACGACAAGACAACCAAGCATACAAACCGGAAGCGCAAACGCCTGAGAAGCTATTATAAATTGGCAGGCATGTATGCGTAAACGCACATTATCCCGCCCCCTTCAAGCCATCCGCTGCCTCGACTATACATCTAAGCGGCATTGTTTGCATTGCATTATGCGGCGCAACCGCTTTTGTTGGCGTATTGTGCACACACGCACGCGCAGACAGTGCCGCGCCGCGCCCACCCTGCACCACAAAATGCTGCATAACTTAGTTGAGCATAGTGTCAGCAGCACTTGACGCACACAAAAACTCAGCACACTAACAATGGCAAAAGCAAACAACGAAGCCAACAAACAAATGGCCAATTGTGCGAATAAAATAAAATTAAAAGCGATGCACTGCTGCCCGGTGCCGGAGTACTTGCCTGTCAATGGCTGTGCTGGCGCGAGCCTGCAAATTTTCGTATTTTATTTGCATCCGGCTCAGTCCCGCAACGCTCCCAAAAGTATGCTACAAATGACACTTGAATGTTTATGGCATGAAAACCAACACTTGAATTCACAAGCGTTAAGTGCGCACGGAAAGTACATGAAAATGGCTGGCAATTGTCAGATAAATACAAAGCATGGACTTCGTAGTCGAGGAAGCGCCACACATTGTCTGGTAGTTGAAGAAAACTAAATGGCGCCAAGTAATGCAAATTTCAATACAATGTGACACCCATATAATGTTTTGCCTATTCGAATGCAATTATCCATCCATAGCTCGTTCTTTCCTATAATCAAATTCCAATATATGATCAATTAGAGGTATGTCATCTACTACTCCATCTAATTTTACCTAATAAGCTCTTTTTATACTCTTGCAACATGTTGCTACAGAGTATAATAGTTTCGTTCACCTAACAGTTGTTTGTATCACCTAAAACTAATCGAGATAGATATAGGCGTATACATACATATATAAAAGAACAGGATGACAAGACGAGTTGAAATCCGGATGTCTGTCAGTTTGGCCGTCCGTCGATCCGTCTTGTCACACATGTTCCATGGCACCATTAAAATTTTGGTATTGCAGATGGATATAATTGGACCACTGCCATGCCAACAAAACGCCATTAATCGAAAACTTATAAAACGCCATAACTAAGCAGTAATTTAAGATATATGTAGATATGTAATTTGGTACAGAAGATTATATTGGAGAGGGGCATCTAGGGTTGAAAATTTTTTCATAAGTGAACCATTCAAGATATATAACCCAAACTTGCACAGAATACATATTTTGCACACTTCCTTCGACTGTGTGAATATGGATGAAATTGGATGATAACCCTGCCCACTTGCTATATAACGGTTTTGTAAGAAACTACTAAAAATGCGATAAATCAAACTAAATGCGTCAGAGTTAAATTTTACATCCGGAATGACCCATGGGGTTTTAAAGGAACCGTTATCAAAACTGGACGATGGGCGTGGCACCGCCCACACTTAGGCGAAATTATACATAACCGGAAATAATTGATCAATTTCAACAAAATTTAGTTGAGTTTAGTAAAGTAAAATATAGTGATAAAACTAAGTGAGTATATGACCTATAATATAATTTAATAAAATATAAATTTAATTGTAATCCATTGGCGATTTTGTCGAATAATAAATGTTGAATTGTTTCGCAACACTTTTTAATATAAAATTGCCACTAAACTGAGGGTATTTTCTTTACTTTGATCCTTGCAAGTTGCAAGACTATAATATGTTCGGTTCCATCCGAACTTTGCCCTTCCTTATACACAGTTTTTAAATTCCCAAAACTAGCAGTTTGGTAAAACGAGTAGCCTTTCAGCACCTTACCATAGTTTTAGGCAAACTATTTTCGACCACTATATTTTACAATAGCGATAGTATTTACACGACCTGGAATTTCGTGAACTCCGGTTTCTTTTGTGAAAGTTCTCTCATTTAAAAAGCACATTTATTTTCGCTACTTATTCACATGTGACGCCCCAATGTATGCTGTAAATTTTGTTCAACAAACAATAGCATTAAGTTTTTACAAGAAGTCCGCAGTTGCGCCGCCGAGAGGTACAGAGAGCGAACATATTTTAGGCATTGTGTTTCTGTACCCACTAACAGACCAACCACCATTCCCTAATATGTGCTGTATGTGTGTGTGTGCGTGTGCCTGTGAAGATGTACCACTGTTGGAGCTTGTGTACGTGTTCGTGTTGGCTTTTGTTTGCTTTGGTGATTTGCATGCTAAGTCTGAATTATGCTTGAAATTTGCGGTGCAGCGAAACTCGTTTGGCATAACTTGGCGCTTTCAAATACAAGCGCAGCAGGAATAGCAAATTATTTAATGCATCGATGGAGGGAAGGCTCGGCGAGGTTAGGCTCTAAGGCATCCGGCTGTGCGCACAGTGCTCACATGTGGGCGGCTGTCATATATAATTCGCCTTATTGTTATAACTTCTTCGCGTTGTTTGCAAATGACAATTGAAGTTGCCACGCCGCACGTTCGTGCATTGTTCCGTTAATTTGCTTTTGCGATTTTCTCAAAGTGCACACAGCGTCTGTTTGTAGGCGCTGCAACTACTTTCGCCCGAAATACCCAGTCTAGGCTGTATTATGTGAAAATATTCGACGTGTTAGGTCTAACGTAAGGCAGTTTTTTTTGAATAATAATAGAGTTCTACAGAATCAGTGAACTTAAAATGGTAGGACATAATATATATAATATGAAAGGTATGCAGGGTTGTATTTAGAAAGAACACATATAGCAGATTTAAGGGTGGGAAGATTTCCTTCTTCTTGTCCGACACTGTTACACTTTTCAAATCGGTTTTGGGCAAACACTTTTCCGTAGAAGATGAAACAGCAAGGAGACCGAAGTAAATTCCAACTTGATCTCTATTTTCCTAATGGAATCGGCCGACATGTTCTACTAGACAAACAATTTAATTCGCTGAATTATGTTGACCTCGTTATATAGTTCAAAGAGGCGATCCATCTTCTACGACAGTATCCACTATCTAATTGCAAACTTAAATTTATCTTTTGGAAAAATTTTATCTCGAAGACTCGAAATTTAGGGCTCACTTAAATGATTCTATCCACTTGTGATACAAAAATGGCATTTTTGTGATTTTTTTTTAAAGATTTATTACTATATAAATAAATAATTGACAAAAAAATTATATTTATTTATACCCCTTGATCTAGTGTGACCTCCGCCGCCTGGCGATGAGCAATATTCTTCTGCTTAAAATCATCTGGATATCACAAAACCAAAAAATATGTTACAATTGCTTTTATTTATAAAATGTACACTTCAGAGTAGCTTCAAAAATCGAATTTATTGCCATAAATCTTATTCAATCGATCATTATATTCCCTGAAATATATATGTAAGAAGGTTCTGCTAAACTTTCTAGCCTATCGGTCCAGCCGCTTCGGAGCAATTTTTCACACCGACTCTGAAAACAGACTCTTGGGAAAAAGCGTTTAAAATTTCGAAAGCCGATTACACTTAGTTAAAAACTGCTTACAAGCACGCTCATAGATCAGAAACTTTTTACCGGGTCGAGTTCAAATTTTCGAAGAATATTCTCAGATATTCGTAAGTTCGAAATAGGCGTAAACAAGAAAATCGATTTTTGAAAATTCAAAAGTGGATATAGTGTCGATCTATCATTTGCCAGAGAGAAGGTTAAAATTTGAGAGCCAGTATTACATATGCAATAAAAAAAGCTTCCCTTTGTCAAACGCAACATTATTTCTGTGTTAAAGTTTTTGTTATTTCGTACCCAATTCCATATGCGCTTTAGTTTCCTCACACAAACAGTTAATTGACCAAACGATTCGATTTTAAATTTTTATATAAAATGTAGTCACAGCTCATTAAGGGGAAGGTCACTCGCAGACCGCACAACTGCAGGACACTCTCAAGGGATCAGACAACCTCAATCAACACGTACAATTTACCCATGCACACACAAACGCATGCACGCACACAAGAACAATTAATATTTTATATGAAATATTTTAAAGTAAATTTTTGAATGAAAAGCCACTGGTGCTTGCGTGCCACATAAGTGATAATTAAAAAGCACGAAGCCATAAAGAAATTTTGATTAAATCGACCACAAAACATGAAAACGCGAAAATAATAATGTTTGCACTTGACATGCACACATACATATATAGCATATAGAGGTGAACCTGAGTGTGGGTGGTAGGGAGATGTGGAAAATACCGATTGTTTCTACCAACACCCAGACTCATCAGAAGTCCATACACACACACATAGACACACACACATAATGATCATATTTTCACAACTCCATAGTAATTGGAGCATATCTACTTTGCAATAAGCTGCTTAATGGCGCTATTGTTTTACTGTCTGAATATGCGGAACTCTAATAGTTTTTGAGGCACAAAGTAATGCCGCAAAAAACTCACTTTGAACGAAGCCTGCGGAAATGTAATTAAAAAGCCGAAACAGCTTCAAAAAAAAATCGCATCGAAAAAAATTTTCAACACGAGTCAGTTGGACATATATCAATACAATTACGAACTGTTTTTTCATTACGTTTTTCTCAACGCATTTGTTACCACACGAGCGTTCGTTAGTCAGTGTCAAGTCAGTTAAGTGCTTAGCATATGTAGTTTTAGGTTTTACTATATTGCTGTTAAAAAGAGTCGAGGTACAGGGGCAAACAGAAAGGCAATACACAAAATTGTCACCCAAGGTAGCGCTCGACAAATATATTAACTTACAGGGCAAAAAATCTATAAATCGATTAGTTAGGCTTCTGAATCAGTAAATTATTTGATATCAACTTGCTCGACGTTTGACTAGGCCGAATGTACGATGTGATGACTTTTGAGAATTCTGAATCGCTTCACACCACATTTGCACATTTTCATATCAATCAGTAATTAGTGGAAACATTTTAATGTGAGCATCACTTTTTGCATGTGTGAATCAATTATATTGAATGTAACCAAGCCTTGCGCGGCATTCACTTTGTACAGCGCCATTTGTACTCACAAAAGTTTCTGCGTCAGTTACTTTTATTGTTGTTGCTGTGTATATAACAAAGCCGGCGATGTAAATTCAGTGTAATGTGGTTTTTCAATTGAGCCCAGTGGGCACTTTATTGAAACAGTGAATTGAATATGTTGCAGTCAGTAAAACTCATGCCTTAAAACGGGAGCTACACAACTATTAGAAAGTGGATGAAGGACTTTGAGCAATTATAAATTTATTTTATATTTATTTTTAAATTTTTGAAATTAAGAATTCAACAAAGAATTAACTACCAATCGCCCGACAGTGAAGTTTAGGCTATTTCTAAAATGCACAAAATTCAAATAGTATTGGTATTGAGGCCCTAGATATAGTCATGCCGACAGGCGCCAATTGTTAATGATATGCTACTAGATTACTGTGGGTTTCCAACAGCTAAAGCAGCAAAGGTCATTATTAGCCCAAAAGTGTATGCGATGTACTGAAGTGGTACACCAACTGAACATTTTTAAGCCAAGACTTATCCCTCTTTTAACTCTTTAACTCTTTTACCTATGCAAATATGGTAAAAAATTTTAATTATTTTATTATTTCCTTTTTCTTAAGCAATCCTAAAAATACTCCTTGATTTTGCTATATTTGTCTGTGAAACCATTTTCTATCACTCGTTCTGATATAGCTATTTAATGCTACAGTGTAATTTTGACTAACTTAATTTGAAGGCATACTTTTTGGCGCTATAACCCGGTTATTTTATATAGGTTGAATCAATAATACAATGAAATAAGTTTACGCCTCCATATCAATGCGGCGAACCATAAAGCCTGAAAATCAACAACCGTTAAGGCAATAACAACATCAAAAGCGATAACAGCTGTGACAACGTTAGCAAGAATTCAACCGCATTTTTAATAAACCACAGAGAAAGTGTATACGAGTGTAGTGTAGATGAGGATTAATTAATCCGCATGGGTAATATTTTATGGCTATGCAATTAAAATATTTTAAATGTGTGTATGCGTGTATATGTATGCATGAAAGAGTGCACAGTTGATGCACACAATTCTTAACTTCGATTTCACAATAATCGATAAAATCGCACTTGTGAGAAAGTGTGTCTATTGAAGACTTCTTAACTACACTCAGTTTTACAGACAAGGCCACATATGCTTTAACGGTAACTAGTTTAAGTGCAAAATCAACTTTGGCGGAACGCAAGCGCAACTGTAATCCTCATGTAATATTTTCGAAATAATATCTGAAAATGGGTAAAGAAAGCACTGGCTGGCATATTTAAGTGCGAACAGGCAGTTGGCGTTCACAAAAATTTGGAAATGAGGGCAACTCTTCTCAGAAATATTTTCAACAATTCTTCAACCATTTTAGTTTGTTGCCCTTATTAGTATATTTTATCATTTTAATTTAATAAAAAATTTAATAGGTGGCAACCTGCAATATTTGAAACGCTGCCTTACGTGATATGCTTTCAATACTCTCATCAACTAACGGTGATTTCCGGTATTTCCGCGCCTGTCACTAAATCGTATTGTTTTGAATTAGACACTTATTGTTATTGTTTGTGGCTGCCACAGCTAAACTAAGCACTCATTTCAGTTCATTATTGCTGCCGCAAAAATTCAAATTGTCTGCTGCCAACAGAAGCGGTCACCAAATGTTGGCTTAGAGCCAAATAGCCGTCTACACAAAGACAGCCGCCTCGCCCGCAGTGAACGAACTATGCAGACAGCTGACGCTCTGTCCGCGACTTTTTAGTATAACAGCAAAAAACTCACAGGTCGTTTGTTTGGGCGCAATTGTGTTGCCACCTGCCAAAATGTTGCTACCACAACAAATACTCGAACAAAAACCAAAGCAGTTAAGAGCCGCACAATAGTTTAAGCGCTTGTAAATAGACTGCACTGAACAATATCAAACATAAACAATACAAATCAAAACAAAAACCAAAACCACCTGCAAAGTTGCCGCACGCCAAAGTGCCGTTTGTTGTCAGTAGGAGTGGCGCGGTGGCCATGAATCTGGCAATATTAAATGTGGCAGGTCGAAACTTTTTTTCCAATTGCGTTTGTTATTGTTTGTGTTGTTGTGACTTACAGCTAGTTGCCCTGTCAAATGTCATGTTGTCGCAGTTGGCGGCATTTGGTTATTCATTTATTTTTACCGTCATGTTTCACGTGCTTTCATGACAAACTATGTACTTCCAGGTACCAAATGCTGCTTACTCCAAGAGCAGCCAAACAATAAAAAACAAAAAATACAAGTAAATGGATAAGTACATTACCTCTCAAGTGTTTACTTCAATTTATGTGCGCTTGTAGTTGTGATAATTTAGGTCCTCGCAACAAAAACTTTTAATTAATTCTACGCACCACTCGCTACGCTGAAAATACACCTGTTTACATATATATTGATTTCCGTTGCCTGTCGCACTTTTTCCATAATTTGTTGCGCCAGGCTCTTGGCGCTTGCTTTCCATCAATTCGTTGCTGCACTTAGCGCCGGGATAAGTTGCCAACTGTCAAGAAAGTAGGCAAGAACTTTAAAGACGCTTTCATAAAAGTTTTCTCAGTTCATTTATTATCGACGGCTTACTTCATTTTTCTCGCAAATTAGAAAATAAATAATTTTACATTTTCATGGAGGTTAGGGGAACGATTTGGATGAATTCAACGTTATATCTGCTTAACTGGTACATATATATAATTCATCATTATATATTTACAAATGCATTTATGACAATACAAGTATATATCCAGAGATCTGTTTTATTTATTCTAAATAAGCAAAAACGTTAACTTCAACTGCACGGAAGCTATAAAAATCTTCACAGCGTCATTTCTTATAAATTTTCATCGATCAGTTGTATGGCAGCTATAGGTATACTATGATGATCTGATCTAAACAATACGCCTTGGGCAATATCTTGTCGAAAAAAAAAGTTGCCTGTACTGGAACTTGATTTGGATCGGTCAGTTTTTATAGCAGCTATATTCTATAGTGATACAATGTCAGTGATGCCGACAAAGACCAGCTTCTTGGGGAGAAAAGCACGTGTACAAAATTTCAAATACATATCTCATAAGTTGGGGCCATTTTAATGCGAACTATAATTCCAACACTGTAACAATAGGTCAGTGAAACAATTTTTTATTTATTGCTTAGATATACCACCCTGTACTTGCAATTTGCTAGTATTTTTTTGGTATTTTAAAAAATTTACTTTAAGTTCTTGTTGCGATTTACATTTATACGCAAGAACCTCCAAAGTGCCCTTAAAAACATGCTAGAGTCCCAAGTGTCTTTAGTCATGCTTAAGAACACTTCAACGCAGTTGTGATAAAATCTTTCTTATTTAGATATATTATATGTAACTAAAGCCATCAACTGGCGCGTGTATGTTGTATACATATATATAAGTACACATATCAAGTTAAAAACAATAAATTCGTCATGCCAAGCAGCTGAGAGATTGAGAAGGAAATGAGCTAACACATGCCTGAGCTTAACGTTATCTCGAATTTCCACTCGAAAGTTAAGCGATACCGTTAATTCAACCGCAGGACCTATGTTAATGCTATTGGAGTCATAAATTAGTTTCTTGTTACCTTTCAACACCCGCTTTGCCTGCTTTGCCTGCCCAGCCATCATCTGAAGCCGCAAGCGAGTCTGCTAAATTCAAAGCTTTACAAATTATGCAATATATATGCTTTCTTAATCTTCCATTTTTTCGAACGGCGACCATCGGAGATGTCATTGACTTTTGTTTTAGTCTCGTTGCCGTTGACAACAAAACGCTTTGATGGATTTATGCGCACTTTGTAGGTGTATTTGTGTGCGGACTCGACCAATAGATTGATACAGAGATATACTGGTACATGTGTGTGGCCGTGTGTTTGTGTACATGCATGCTAATGTCCGCCTCACATAGCCACGGACACAAGACCGACTCATACTTTGAACCATGCGCTGAGTATAGTTTCCTCAAATAAGTTTCATTTTTATTCAACTCCTGACATTTTATCAACTCTTTTGTTGTTGTTGTTTTTCCATTCGCATTTACTTTTGGATTTTCCCTTGGGTGAGGTTAATGCATTCATTTGTTTATTTAAATTGTTGCAAATGGATTTGGGTATGCATATTTTAGATCCGAATTTATGCTTCTGCTCGTACGCAATCTTGGATACGTGTATGTTGATGTGCTTGTGTATGCCATTGATCTAGACTACAGTCGGAATATTTTGTTGCCAATTTAAAAAAGCATATGTTTACCAATTCGATATAATAGCAGACATTACGTACGATTTGCATGCATATCGAAAAATTCAGGACTTACACGCACACATATGCACATTCGGAATAACATAAGGAACTGTATTCAAGCGAAATAACTTTATTCGCATGCGGGTAGTTTTCATTGAAAGATTTTTACAGTATCGAGAATACACTATACTTTTTGCTACGCAAGCTACGCCTATTCCACTTTTACTTATTTGAAGAAGTGCTCTCTGTACACCTACAGTTTTTCTAGAAGTTTCCCTTCCTGTGGACCGCTACCATTTTAATACACGGAGGTGTGGCATGGTTTGTAGAGGAGCACCATGTTCTTATAGCATAAAAGGGTATGTATGGCAACGACATGCTATATTAGTCCATTCTGAACAATTTCTTGTACTATTGGCTTGGACAATAATCTGAGCCAAATTTCGTAAAGATATCTCGTCAAATGATTCCCCCACCTTTTTACCCCTGGGCATGGTTTTTCTCTCAAATCCAATCTCAAATAGAAGCCAATAATCTTATGAGTAATGCATGAAAAATCTGCTTCTAATAATTTTAAAGTCACGCAGCGAACTAATGTGGCACGGACGATGAGATCATTGATAAAGCCTCTGTGCCTAATGGGGCGTCTATCTTCATATTGCTTGGTTTAAATAAGCTTGATGAGTAGACGCCGAGGTATGTATGTATGGCATGTAGGAAGCTACAATGCCACCGCACATAACTGTATGTGCCACACTGTGTCGCCTCTCAAAGTCAAATATATATTATACATGCTGGGTTGTGTGAATTGCATAATGCAGAACGCACAACTTGCAATATCGTCAGCATCTTCATATCATCACCGACATAAAGATAATCCTCAATAGCAGCACACATTCGTTTCAACGACAATAACAATAACAACCAACAGCATTTCTTAGTTTTTGGCCGATTATGCGCATTTTATCACATTTTCTATATATTTTTCAAGCTAAAATCAAATATGTATGTGTGTTATACTACAAAGAGAATGCAATCTTCACTTTATTTGATTTTCCGTTCGTGTTTGCTGGTTGTTGCCAGATTCATCAGCGCCGCTTACACAAGGCCCACCAAATTGCATTTTCGAATAGCTGCCTTGGCCTCAGCCTCAGTCTGAGGATGAGCGCTTCGCGTCACACCAAGAACACAATCACCATCACACTAACGACTCTTGGCTGCCATGTTGTGGCACTTATGACCGTAAAAAGCGCCGATAAACATTTGGCAAATGACTTCCAGACAATGGAGCAAATGCTACTTCAAACAAAGGCATACACGGATGGCACTTGCACTTATAATAATGCTATAAAAGGGTTCGCAAATACTGTAAATGCATAATTCATGTAAGTGGTGCTTCAAAATATGCCACAAATTTATATTTCAAGAGGCGGTAGTTTTCCCCAGAGTGCACTTTCATCAACAATAACTTTTCTTTATGAACAATTCAAACTCATTGGACTCGGCACACAGTCGACGAGTTACTATGGCTGTAGCGTATAAATGTTGTTGTTGTCATTGTAGCGGCAGAAAACATCCCCGAAGTAATTTGGGGGAATACGGGAATACTGCCCAGTTACCAGTTCTTCGTCGGATAAAAACCTGGGTTCGTTTCGGTTTGGTTGACCCGACTGTCGTGGGCACGGTCTAGCGAATAAATAGGGCGCCGCTGCTGCGCTTCTGAGAAATCAAGCTTCAAATTAACTTCTTCACTTTTGTAGAGAAGCTCAAAATTATATAACCATCATCTTCCATATAGTGAAAGAATAGATGAAATAGTTTCCAATATGACTTTCATATAATGCACTACCCTCAAAGCATTTGAAATTAATTCGCTTCAATAAATTTCAATAATGTTATCATGAGTACAAGTGTATGCCTTTAATATTAAAAATAACCACTTATTTGAATTCCACCCGTTGTGAATCCTCCCCTTTGCCGCATTTGCAACTAACAGCCGCCATTGCATCTTCAATTCGCAATTTCCTTTCATATTCATATTTAAATTTGCAATTTCCTTCGTCCAGCTTGCAACAACTTATCTACTCAAAAGCAACTAAAGCGTAAGAAATTGCAAAAATATTAGAATTTCCTTTAATGCAGTAGCATCCCGTAGGAGCGTCACAATTTCCTAGCCTTCTTGTGCACTGCTGGTATTGCCACACGAAAAAAATTTTAGAATTTAAAAAATAAAATAAAAATAAAAAATGAAGGAAAAAAATCTTAAGAAAAACACAAATGTGTTTCTCACGCACCGATATGGAGCCTCTATCATAGCCTGAGCAGTATGGAAGCCGCTTTGCTCCGAGTGCAACAGTTTCGCCAGCAGTAAAAAGGCATAACGTAACAAACGAATAAAATTAGAGGAATGTCCCTAAAGCACTCGCGCATTATGCTGGTTATTGCAAGTCTTGCAGCTTTTTTTGCCATCGAGGAAATGAGATTTTTCTCGAGTGCATTTTTGCATTTTGCTGTTTTGGCTCTCTTTTTAGCTGCAACGACTTCGCTTTGCCTTGACTTGGCTGTCGTTCTGGCGTATTTTTGATAATTCTTGCTGCAGAATGCAAAGTTCAACTGCTGGGACTTTTCTTATACCATTTCACGCCACTATTCGGTGTTTTGAGCTTTCTTAGCGGCTTTAATTGTTGTAGTTGTATGTGTCATTGCGCGTTAGGTGCTCCGCATCGGCTTTTGTTTATCACGGTTAAGTGAAACGGTTATTTGTTGCTTGGTTTTTAGGCGTTTATTAGTCAATCCGGCTTTTGTTTACGCTAAAAAGTTGCATCTACTCACGCAAGGTTGCTTTTGGAAACTTCTAGCTCCAAGTAAAAAACAAATCTTGGCAATCTGCCTGTTATAACCCCTGCGCAAAGTTTTCTGTTTACTTCTTGAATGCGGTTTTCTGTCGCTACGTATTTTACTCCCGCTATTTCCAGCACTAACAAACAATCTTCACACAGCGCCCACTTGCCAAGTCGTAGCCAAGGCGTTTGAGAGATTTTCCCATACCTACATATATTATTATCGTATTATACTATTCTCTTCCACTATATCATCTTCCTCCATGCCACTTGGTTTTAATTCTTGGTAAAATGCCCTTTGCCTCAGCTATTCTCTCTTCTATCGCCTTCCGCCCACTTCTTGGTTTCTATATATTTTCTTGTATGTATTTACTTGTTATCATTATTGGCAGCTGCTTTCTTTATACCGGAATGCCAGCCCCACGTCTCTGCATCTAACATTGTTTATTCAACTTAAATAACCACACCATTGGCTTCTGGCACTCCGCGCCTTGTGCAAAACCGCTCGCCTTTAGCTGCTGTTAGCTCAATTTTTGGTCTGCTCGTAAATAGTTTTTTATTTTTTAAACCAATTTATTCTCATTTTCGCTGCCATCGCATACAGAAGTTGTTTACTTTATCGAATTTCGTTTGTATGTATGTGCCTACCTTTACCATGGCGCTGCCACTTTCATCAGTTACCCTCCCACATCTGTTTTATAACACTAACAGCCAACACACATTTTAGTCTCTTTCTTCCATTGTTTTTGATTTTGTTGTAAAATGCCCGTCGACTTCATGACTTCCTGCATTTCCTTGCTCCATCGCTTCCTTTCTCCGTTGCCCCAGCAGTCTTCAGTACTTTTGGTAATGACATTGTTTACTTAGCGGTCAATATGCTTGGTCCGTTCTTCCTCTCCTACAACATCGCCCTTCACACAAAACTCGTATTCTCTTTGTACTTGTATTTTATTTATTTTTCTCCAATTTCATTTTCAATAAAATTAAATACACTTTGTGCGCTATAATGTTTCTTTGATTCCATGGATATTGAAAAATATGTGAAAGTGTCTGTGCACGTTGCCTCCGAGCACAGGGGCGGTTTCAATTCAGTTTAAGGTGGACAGGCAATCCAAATATGGGATGTATGCAGTTAACAATATAAGAGAGCGGATATTGATGGGAAATACAGCTAAGGAGAGCGCGAAGCACATTCGAAACTTCAATTATAAATATTTGCAAAATTTTTTAGAAAACATCGACAACAATTACTATAATGCTCGGTCATTGCCCATATTTCTACATATGTATATATACACACAACAAACTCTTAATGAACTAATATTTCAGTTTAGGAAAAAGAGAGAGTGTTGAAAAACTTGTCTTATAGATGCTGTCATATCGCTAATGCATCAAGATGCAATGATTCCCGAGCACTTTTTTGTTGCATCGACTATGGAGAACTGTCGTGATCTCGTGCTATAGCTGAGTCTCTGAATAGTTCTATCTTTATCAATTTATCAAACGTAGCATAACATGGTGCTGCATTATTCGGGATAAAATCTGACGCGCTCTCGAATTCTATTAACCAATAAAAAATCAGATTACTTACGAAACGATTCACTCGGCGTTCTTATCGCTTTAGCACACCGAGCTCTAGTCTGGCGCCACTAATGTGAAGAAAATTCAATTTTTCTCGAACGCTGTATTGAAAGCGAGCGCCACGCTGCATGCAACGTGCATTGTTATCGCAGCTGTTGTATTTTTTTTAATGCTCTGTGGTGCGCTGGCAAAGTGGCAAGAAAGCATCCACAACACGCTGCACAATGAAGGCGAGTAAAATGAAAGCCAAAGCCATCAACGGACACTTAAGACAAACAAAGCCATTGCTAATCTGTAAAACTGCAATTACAGCGAAATGTCGCTGGAAGCGGACAGCAATGCGAACGGTTGTGAGGCTGGGGCAGACCAACAAGTACAAGTGCAGCTGCGTTGTGTTTTGTTGGTTTAGCTAAAGTGGCTTTTCGTGCAGAAAACAGCCATTGCCTAACTGCTTGCAATACTTGCCACAAAAAAAATTAAATACAAATACTACGCACACTCCCAAACACAACTCGATTCAACAACAGTTCTGCCGACCTCTTGTGTGTTGCTTTTCCTTCTTTAAAAGCAAATAATACTTTCTGCAACTGAGTTTTTGTGCTACATAAAAACTGCTAAAACAAAAAAGTGTTTATGCTCATAGTGCAACGCTTTCAGAACAACAAAAAGAACAACACGCTTTGCTCATACTGAAAATGTTGACTACCCTAGTTATGTAGCGTTCTTTTCATTCGACATTCGCTTTGTGGCTTTTCTACGCAATGAATTCGGAAGAACAACAAGCGAAGTAGTAGTCAAAGAGTAACAAGTGAGATTGAGCAGAGGGGTGAAGTAAAATCGAAAAAATAACAACTTTTTTGTTTTTTTTTTAGTTAGCAGGATCTTATTAGCTTCAGTAAATATTTTTTGCCATAAGAATACGTCTCAAGTTAAGTGCCGTTATTAGCCTGCCTGGAAAAATTTTGCAGTTGATTTAGCTGTGGCTTGCAACAGAAGAATTACACATGCCGCAAGAACTTGATGAGGGCAATTGTGTATTGGAGATGCCAACAAAAACAAAGTTAACACGGTAAATCTCAAAACTCTCTCTGCATAACCTAACGAATAGCCAATAGAAAATATGATTTTACTTATTTGGTGTCGCTTTCAAATACTTGGTTTCTCTGATTTATTGATTAAATTTAATATTTCCAGTTAAGAAAATTTTCGTGTAATTTTCACAACCCGTAAGAAACATATTCGAGTGGCTTAAAGCATTCAGTGCGTGCTGCGCATCCGAGAAACTCAGCAACTCTCACTGAACCAGCAATACAATTTGATTGAAGACCTTTCCAAATATACGTAGAAATTTCTCTTTTTCCCAAAAACAAAATATCCGCTCTGGAAGAGGCGCCATAAGCCAATTTAAACCATAAAATACATTCCCTATATTGGTTAAAGTTCAAAGACGTATATTTCAATGCACCATAACTATACCCGTTACAAGAACATTTTGTATAATATAAAAGGGTATACAAAATGTTTAGCTTGATTTCCATCGGTTAATTTGTACGGCAGCTATATGCTATAGGTTAAAGTTACCTTATCAAATGAAACAGTTTCCCATACAAGAACTGGATTTGGAGCGATCAGTTTCTATGGCAGATATATACTACAGTAGTCCGATATCGACGATTTCGACAAGTGAGCAGTTTCATGTCTCTCTCGAGTGGTTAGTTCGCGTATATACAGAAGGACAGACAACAGAGTGACAGAAGAACGAAAGTGGCTGAATCAACGCAGCTCATCACGATCATCATTAAAATACATTATGTTGAGAGAAAATGAGACTATTTTCAAGTGGATAATTAATATCATAACTGTCACAAGTCTTAACTTTAATTTCCATTTCAAAAATCATTAAATCTTGAGTCTCAATTTTTGCACAAAGATATTCAATACAACACTCATTTAGCTGGATTTAAGACTTTCAAATAACTTTTTTTACTTTCATCGAAGTTTTCTCATTTTATGAATATTTATTCGAGCTACGTTTTAATAGTAGTTTTGACAGTCTGTTTTCATCACAATAATAATAAATACTGCTACTTTAAAACGTGAGAAATCGCATAACTTCACGCGCGTTGAAAACAAAATAAAGAGTTTCATGAAACTGCAACTATGTTGGCGTCAATGGCCATGCTGAAAAGTATTTTGCATTTATTTTAATGCACACGTTTAGGCGTGCGATTATATCACACTTCACACGATGCATGCAACATACCACGTGCCACAAGGCTGCAAGTGTTATTCATCATTAGTCAAATGTGTGCATTTGTGTGTGTGTATGTTTGCATACGCGGATGCTCCTTCATGCAGGCCGTCGCTTCCGCATTAATGTGAATAGTTTTTCGTCGCCTAGAAATATGTTATGCTACAAAACATGACCGTAACGCGTACGCTTTGCTATTATTTCAACTTTTTGCGTTTGTTGCCCATTCGATGCATGCCGCTATACTAGAAGTGCGCATGTGTGTATGCGCTTTTGTTGCTTTTCATGTGCCAGCAGTTTTTACGGTTTGCCGCCTACCTTTGTTTTTCGCACTGCTTTTCCTGCCTAATTTAAATTTTACGCTATTACCAAACCAACACATAGCCGCATGCCACATGCCATATGCTGCATGCCGCATGTGTGCATGTTTGGCTAGCGAATGCTTTTGTATGCTCGCTCGGCATTGTCTCTGTGTTGGCGCTAGGCACCATTTTGTTTATTCACACACTTCCACTGTGTCAGCCTGCTGTCCCCGCTTTTGGCTCTGGCTGCTGCTCTGCTCCTTCTAGGCTTTATGGTAATCATTTCTATTTTTACGAAAAGTTAACTAATATGTGCATATCCCTTACGGGCACAAGAGTAATATTTTTAATTTTCTATTTAGCATATTCATAGCTCATGGTTTGCCAGGAGGCATGGGTGTTGGCACGCGAGTGTTTGGTTGTTCGGTATGTTAGTGTAAGTGCAAAAGTGCTCTTTCATGCATGCAAATTTTAGGTGCAAATGAATTAATTACCATTAGAGGCTGCTTTTACTCGGCAACCAGCCGAAACTTTTTATGGATTTTGTTGAGATTTCCGTACTTTTAGTTCGGGTCATTGCACGCAGAGAATTAAAATGCAACAAAAACAAGAACAAATGTTAATTTCGGTTGTACCGAAGCTATAACACCCTTCAAAGTTAAATTTATTATAGCATAAAAGGATATAGAAAGATTTTTATCTTGATTTTGATCGTTCAGTTTGTATGGCAGCTATATGTTATATTTATACGATCTGCACAATATCTTCGAGTTATAAACAGTTAAACAATAATATGTATCTACTTTCGTGAAGATATATTTTTAAATAAAAAAATGTTCCATACAAGAACTTGACTTTTATCGAAAGGCTGCAAAACAAAGCTACATCCTTTAGCGGTCCGACAAATGAAAAGCTTCTTGGAGAAAAACGAACATGTACAAAATTTCGGAACGATATCTCAAAAACTGAGGCACTAGTTGCGGGACAGACAAACAAACTTCGCGTCTTAACTTAATATACCCTGTTCAGCGTACAATTTATCGAAAGTGACTCTGCTATTGAGAAAACTTTTGATTAACTCTAAATATTTAATTCACTTTGGCATAACATATTTAATATGTGACTTAAAATGCGATTGTCCTTACAAGTTTTGTCTAAATACGTATTCCTTTGCGACTAGTGTTGCGTAGTAGAGAAAGTTAGCGCTGGCCTTTATTTCCTTATATAAAGACTCCTGCAGCCACTGCCACAGAAGACGCTGGAAATGGTGAATACACTTAGTCTTATTTGTAACAAATGATTTTGTACAACACATGCAGCCAGTTCTCATAGTGCAATATTTTATTACTAATTTTTTCTTGTCTTTGAGGTCTTCGTAGCAAAAGATTTATTTACTTTAAATTTATCTTTTCAACTAAGGAATCCTTCAAATGCCCCAAACGCCACAACATTAATGACCTTAGTTAGCTAAAAAGTTTGTCGGTATATTTTGCTCGTAGACCATCCAGAGGCGAGTGTGGCGTTTTCTACCTTGATCACTAAAAAACAACAACAACAAAAACTAATTACAATTATAACTATCGTTAGTAATTATAACTTTCTATTTCATGTTTATTTTCATCGAAACAGTGGAACCACATTATTACCAATAAATTCTCGCTGAAAACTTCGGTTAGTAGCATATATTTAGGGGCGCACAGCAAAGTGTAGCCTTGGTGTATGCTGCAAACTCTGCATATCCGCATTTATCTAATTATCTGCAGGTTATTAGCACTTTTTCTTATATTAAATGGCAAAAGTTAGACATTCTATGGCACACCACAAAGTATGAACAGTTTGAAATGAAACAATGCATCACAGAATATTCATACATTTTTATGTTTGAAAGAGGTACATAAAGCGACGAGAATGCGCTGCTAACGGGCTCTTCGCATTTAGAAACTCACATAAATTTATGATTGGCTTTTGTTGACTTTATAACAAAGCGGTTTCACCACTTTTTAATAATTGCACTCAGCCTTAGTTATAGTGTGAATAAATCACATTCGTAATTTCGCGGCATTAAACTGTGAACATAACATAACGAAACGTTGAGCAAAATGTGAAAACTAGAAGCAGAAAATTCTCCTTTCAAAATTCTCAATTCAAGAATAGAAACTCAAATATAGAGACAAAGACTTTGCTATCTCCTCAATTTTAGTTATGCCTTAAGGCTCACGGATTAAAACTTCGGCAAAGCAAGGAGCTGAAAAGCAGAGAGCTCAAATAGCCGAACTGAACTTTTGTTTTTGATCTCTTCAGCATGTATTTTGACTACTGAATAAACTCTTATGATAATTTATAACTTATTGGAGATGTAGGCCTTAATCTTATTAATTACGCACTTTCCCTAGAAATTTATTAATATTTATATATTTACACGCAATATTGTGCACTTTATCTGCAATAATGCTTCGACTATAAAATATGATATTTAAATAAATATATTTTACTTTCCATTCTTAGGACAGTCATAGCCGCTATCTGAGTCACACAACAACAGTTTCGAGAACAAAACTGCCAATTTTCCCAACCAACAAACAAAGCTAAAATTGATGCATTTGAAAAAATCCCAAACTATTTTCGGCCCAAATCAGACTTTCAGTCAGCCAAGAATAACAACAACACAAAAATGCAACTCAGCGTTAGACTAAAATTCAACACACCGCTTAGATAAAAAAAGCTTAAACGCCACAACAACATTAGCATAGCCAAAAACAGCGAACCAAAGAAGAAAAACTTTCGAAATGTTTCAAGACAAGCGCGCGCAGCATGCGTTTGAAGCGCGCTTTATTGAAGAAAAACGCATCTATACTACAACAACACACGCACGGATTTACGAAAATATGACCAAATTCCGAGCAATGCACAACACTACAAATACACCTAGCCGAATCAACAAAGCTGGTAAAGCCACTTGTCATTTAACGAACTTCACCCAGCGTTTGCTACATTTCATGTTGTCAACAGTCGCTGCACTGTTGGTGGCGAATGTATTTTTACCGCACTTGGCCGAGGCCTCCACACTGGAGATCTATAAAAACGCGCGACTCGGCCATCGCATTGTACAGACCCGTTATGGGCGCCTACATGGCCTAATCTTACCGTTGGATAATTTTCGCTTTCTGCGCTCGGTAGAGGTGTTTCTTGGCGTACCATATGCGACGCCACCGACAAAACAAAACCGGTAAGTTCCCACTAGTAAATAATGATTAAGAATATTCGTAATTAATAGCATTTAGCAAGTCAAATTCTACAAATGTGTACTTGTACTTTGAATTTAATGATGATAAACCCAACTTTTGTCATATCCATCACAGTTGGCACACAAATTCACTCGTTGTTAATACATCACACACTTTAACTGCGAATCTGCAGATTTCCAGTTCTCATCCTTTTACTAAAATTACTTAATTTACTCAATTAACCATTACAATCACAGTCCTTAAGATAATGAATAAAATCGTTGGTATTCTTCGGTTCTAATTCATTATTTTTGCTAATAGATGGCTTTAGTAATCTGTATCTCGCGTTTTAGATGAGCAATAAGAATTACAATATTGTATTAGAAAGACAAGATTTCGTACAAAAAAACATCTCAGAGAGTTTTGTGATTGTATTGTTTGAACACGCGTCAAAGATGGACACCAGTAAGTAGAAAATACGCCATATTTTAAATTTTTTCTTCGATATATAGTGTTTATGGTTCTGATACAGTAGAAGGCAATCATGCGCAATTTTTGTTTTGATGTCAAATATGCAACACGCTTGGAAAAAACAATTGACGAAAATATCAATACAGTCCAACAATCATATAAGCAGTATTCGGAATGCCTAGGAGCTAAATGTTGCACAAAAAACCATTTGGTACCATTTAAATAAGTCTGAAGATAAAAAGAAGCTCAATGTATGGATGCCACACGAGTTAACACAAAAAAAAGCTAGTACAATTACATACGCCAATTGCTGCTGGGTCGCAACAAAATCGATCCCTGGAAACATCAGTTCATTAAACAAATATGAAATTTTACTTTCAACATGAAATCGTGACATATTTTTAAGCCAACGTTGTCAGTGTTGGTTGAGTTCAACAACAATTTTATCAGATCAGTAATATTTTCAAACATATTTTTCTCGTCTTGTCAGCATCAATGCCTGTATGTGGGAGTGTGAGTCAATCAACAATCCATCAAATTTTACGCGCTTCTTTTATATTTATCGCCTGCATTTATCTCCTGCGGCGCAATGGAATTTAATATAACTTTATGTGAACAACACTCCTCACACCGCAGTTGCACTTCTGAAAGCAGGAAGCAACAACTCAGCTGGTTTCCCGTGTAGTAATCATAAAATAACACGATAAAGCCTACTTTCAGCTTTAAATTACCCGATTTATGGCAGCTCATTTGCATGTTAAAGGCGCATAAGAAAATTTTATATACATTCACTGAATGAGTATGTTTCACCATTTCAAGCACTTTCGCGAAATCTTCATTATTCTACAGCATTTGATGAGCGCTCTGCCATCTGATTACTGGAGAAATTTTGCCAAACAAGCAGCGCGTCTACAGCCACAACCCACAATGAGGCCGAAGAAATCATTTGCGAAAATAATGGTCCGCATTGCAGTTGTATGTTAGTTGTTGTTGCAGTTTTTATGTTTGCGAAGAATACCTTTAAGAGCATTGCGATAGGTTTGTGTTGAAGTGGTGAACTTTCTGAGATTTTCTTCGAATGAGTGCAGCGACCACAATTAATTTGTTGTATAATGCAAGCATAATGATAACAATAACAGCAAAATGTTGCATGCAGAAGTGCGCGGTTGAGAATGTCCAAATGCGACAGCTGAGTGGAGTGAAGCGTGTTTTAATGCACAATATAAGCGCCGTTGCTGTTATTGTTGCTTTATGTTTGTTACAATTGTGCAATAAAATTGTAATGATAATTTCATAATGAAATGCATTAAAGTAAACTGTATCCACACCAGAGGCGCGAAGTGAAACTGAGAATTTAAATGCGAATTCATTAGAAATTGTCGCTGCTTACAGGGACACGGAAGACGCAAAGAGCTAAACGTTAATGGAAAATCCTGCTTATGCGATTGCATTTAAATCTTATGTATATATATAAAAGAGAAAGTTTGTATGTATAGCAAGGCGTCACCGAAGTTCGCTAGTTATCTTTTTCTATTTCTTATAGCATAAAAGGGTATAAAAAAGTTTACCTCGATTTTGATTCATTAATTTAAGTATTGTAGCAGCCATATATTATAGTGGACTGATCTGAACATTTTTCTACACAAGAGTTTAATTGATAGTATTTTTCTTTGCAACGGTAAAATATTTGAACAAAATGTTCAGATCGGACCAGCCAGTCATGTTTATATACATATATATGCTATTCAGAGTACATAAATGGGCTTTTATATATCTTTGTGTGTGTTATCCGCTTACTTGCTGAATAGAGCTAAAAACATAATGGCATTGCAATTTGTGAAAATGACAAAAGTTTTGCAAACTACCAAATTCGCAGCGAAATTTATGCGAAAACAATCGTTAGTGGACTGACAAGCCACTATTTCACACCACCTCACTAGTAGTCGTCCAACACGCTGCCATTGATACCTTCTTCCTCTGCGTCTCACTGTTTTTGTATTTCCCACAGGTAATGAAAAACTGCCAGTTATGTGCTTAAACCAATGCTCATGCCTAGGTTGGCCTTTCTGCGGCCTGCTGCCGCAATCAAAACAAATTAAATTAATTGAAGCGCTTTGACAGCTTGTTTGCCTAAAAGTTTGCCACAATTTTTACTCCGTTTTACGTGTAAGGACCGACTTCTATGTCAATAAGCAAGCACAATTAACTTCCAGCTCACACTTCTCCCTTTAAGCGACTTAGTGCTGGCTTAGCGATGTTTTCGCTTCATTTCAGCTTTCGCCGCACCGCTCTCTTATTGTAGTTGTGAAACAGAAACAGCTGTTGTTAAACTGTTATTTGCTGTACTGTTAAATTATAAAGTGAACAGTGAAAAAACACACCAAAAGTCTGCCATAAAAAAATATATATATTATAGATACACAAGGAAGCACGGTAAAAAAAGTTGAGAACGGAAATTGCAGAAGCACCTAAAGCGTAATGACAACATACACAGTATGTAATCCCGAATATTTGCCCACGGTAAGCAAATGTGGTTGCAACAACAGAAGTAATACGAGTTGAGATATAATCCAAAACTTACAGTAAGGCGCACTCACAATAAGCAATTGGGTGGTGAGAGCGAGAGCGCACGAGACGCAATAAAACATTTAAAAAGCTGCTGTAACATCATCGCAAGCAATTGCGCTGAAACTTTTTATCATTTCTCATTTTCTAAGCAGATCAACGGCCAGTGGTTGTCATGGTCACCGCGTGGCACGACTCTAGCATACGCCCCGACACATAATGCACAAAGTGGATGATGATAACGGCATTACGTCAGAATATCAAATGTTTTGAATATTATAACTGCTTTCCACTTCATCAGATCAGCGCACCGCACCGGTGGGCTGAAGTATCCCCGTTGGAAGAGCGTGTCCACCAGCGCTTATACGAACTTTATAGAGAGGTAGGAAAAAGCACTAGTGCGGTGTGAGCACCGAGGAGATTAAGAGGAATTTCCAGCTGGTTTGTTGTTAGGTCTGCTTGGTACTCACATTACTTAAAACTCTCAACGCAAATTACTTGAGGGTACAAACAATTCCGCCGGTCCACTCCAGTGTGACCTTAAGGCGATTAAAAAACCTGAAAGTTGTTAATAATATGCTTAATAATTGAAAAGAAATAATTTGGCAGTGGATGACAAAGTTTGAAAACCAACAAAAAAGATGTGTAAATAAAAGAATTTATTAATTTTACAAGCGGTCATCAAAACTAAAAGTATTTAAGAGAGTTATTATTAGAGAGTTCTTAAGCACATTTGCTAGAAAATGTATATAAGAGGTAGCAAATTTTGCAGTAAGGAAATAACAGAAACGGTTTAGAGCATATTTTTCTATAGTTGATAAGTTAGTTTTTGACACCAGTCAGACTTTGAATTGTGTTTTGTTAATGAAAATATTTTTAGATTACAATTGAAAGTGAATTCACTTCAAGATTGAGTATTGTCGAATGGATGGCTCCTCGAATGCATGGCAAGACTTCAGTCAGATCAGATATCGGATTGCAGCTAGATAAAGCCTTTAATCTTTCTGTTACTTCAAACGACTTTGACAGCTTTCATTAGGGAAATTCTACGAGTTAAACGCATTCTTGGCACAGGAATAAAAAAAATTTTTAAATTTGTAGCGCCACTCATCCACGTGCGCCCTAATTACGTGTGGCAAGACTGCGACAAATGCTTTTATCTTTAATGTCTCTGAGAGTAGGGAAAAACTTTCCAATGTTATTGAATAATGTGCAATGAAATACAGCTGCAATAACAAATAATTATGTTGGCGCCAAAAAGAGCTCTATCCACTCGTTCAACTATGCTAATCAAGCGGTAAATTGCTTAGTCAAATTTGATGGCGAAACTTTCGCCAAACAGCTGTAAAAAACAATAATAAAAGTAATAAAATTGGCAAAAATTAAAAACTGGTAGTAAAAATAAGGAAAAATACGCGGAGGCTTCGGTATGTGTAAACTAAGGTGATGGAAATTGCAGCGCTCATTTCTCAGCTAATTAATTTATTTGATTTCCACTTCATCACTAGCAGATTAGTGCTGCAACTATGCATGTGTGCATTGATGTGCGTGTGTCCGAAAGAAAAGGTTCGCCACTTAACACCAAATTTGTGATCAATCGCCGTAATCTATTTTCTTTTCAGCCTCTAAACATGTTTTTCAATTCTAATGCGCTTTCTACGCTTTTTTCTCTTTCGATGTTGCACAGGTTTAGTCCGACACGTGCACCCGCACCATGGGACGGCATACGCATTTCGGACAAATACAGCCCGGTTTGTCCGCAACGCTTGCCGAATATACAAAACGAGACAGCGGCGTTGGAAAAAATGCCCAAAGGACGCCTGGAGTATTTGAAAAGGTTGCTGCCATATTTGGAAAATCAATCAGAAGACTGCCTCTACTTGAATATATTCTCGCCAAATAATGGTAAGTCACCACCAGTCAGAAGTAGAATGTCAGGGTTAGCTAAGTGGCTGTGCGATTGTTGGATGGCAAACGTTAGCGGCAAAACTTTTTTATGCACTAAAAACTTTTTAAAATATGTTGTGTAAAAAAATATATATTGAGGTAATGGGCTTTACGGGTCAATCAATTCGAAGGTATTATTTCGATGGTTGTGGCCTTATTGATGCAAATGAAATTAATTGTAGCCACACTGTGGACACATAAATAGCATGCACGAATATCGAGGAAAGCGATGAACGGATTAATGCGTAATGCCAAAAATGTACGAATTAGGTGAAGTTTTTGGTATTCAATGAAAGTTTAAAAAGCAAAATCGACTGAAAGTAAGAATATTTTCAAAAATTTTTGGAGTACTTAGCCATGCAATAAACTTAAGATCTAAAAAAATAGCTGCTTCAACGCATATATTCAACAATCGGAAATTGTAGCTTTCGCCACAACACTTAGCAACTCAGCTGAAAATAAAAAGCTTTTATAAAAAACACTTTATTAACTTAATCGCACTTTGAATAAAATAACGTAATATTACATGTGTTTTCATGCACTTGTTACTTAATTGCCGTTATAAATTGTATAGGGATAGAATATGTGTAGCCCATGGTAACCATACATTGATATTTTTACCATATATTTTTTCGCAAAAACATTCATAAAAAGCGCCAATAGTTTTTACGCTTAACCAAAACTTCAATTATGGCCTGGAATTTTATTTTTCTGCATGTCTTTAATACGCAACACTTCAACATAATAGTACGGTTACCAACGCCTGTTTTGTCAATACAGCCACAATTGACGCGCTAATAGCTTTTCTTTGGCGTGTTATTTCACCCAATTAAATACTAAATAATTAAAATTTAATTGAGCACATTCATGGGACTAATTATATCGAAACCATGATATATTCATATGAGATAAAATTAATAGTTTATTGATTTGAGTGAATGCATGTACAATACTTGTATAGTAAAAAAGCAAACAGAAAAGCAAACACAACGGGAAACAAAAATCGTTTACCTTCCTACCCTTCACAGATACATTTTTTATACCATAAAAGGGTATAAAATTATCTTTATCTTAATTTTGAATCAATTGTTAATTTTGTTCAGTTTATATGACAGCTATATGCTATAGTGGTGCGATCTGCACAATTGGTTAGGTGATTATAGCGATGCCTTGGATAATAATCTGTGCCAAATTTTGTGAAGTTATCTTATCAAAGAAAAAGGTTTTCCTTACGAGGACTTGAGTTTGAACGATTAGTTTGTATGACAACTATATGTTTGTATGACAAAAATGCAGGTTTATATACAAATAGACGGACACACATACATGGCTAAATCAGCTCAGCTCATCATGACGATCATTTATATATACATTTGATTCACTTAACCGACGTTTTCTTCTGTGTGTTATAAGCTTCGTGGCAAATTTCAGGGTTATTTTTGTTTTTTTTATAAACGCAGGCAAATGCCGATTTAGTTTTGAAAATCCAGCATATTTCGGATTATATTAAAATATCACTGGATGGAAATCTCCTTGACGGAGCTTCTTTCGATAACTCTTTTACCCATTATTCCTTTTTCTTCCAGTTACGTTTTTCTGTTGCAGCATATGTCTCATAGAGTTATGTTTTAAAAAATTAATGGCTTTCATGTTGCGATTTTCTTAAGACCGTTTGACGCACTTTCCGAACCTAAAATTGTGTTGTGTTAAGTTATATATGTACTTAGTTTATAAGCGTTAGTGTTTCAGCTAAAGACAGCGACGTTTACGGCTTTCTTCAGCACATCGTCTACCATTACATTCTCTAATTGCTCATATTTATGATTTAACTTTAGCAACAACATCAGAATTCTTACTTAAGTCGCAAATATTTTTGGTAAACTACTCGTAAGCTGGCATTCGTGCTAATGCCATATGACGTTGCAAGAGTGTCGTGTGGTTTGTGGTCCGTGCGTGGATGGCATTGCTTATGCAGCACGCAACAACTTAATCGACTCGCTCTAGCTTCATTTGTGTGTGGTTTACAAAAACAACCGCAAATGTTGGCGGTACCACAATGTGTTGCATGCTAATACAAGCGCCATTTCAACGCACAGTTATTTGCTTACCCGGCAACATTTACCGGTTTCGGTGCTCAAATACTTCGCACTAGCCACATGCAACATTGTGCGCTAAAGTGCACTTTCCCGTCTTTCTTGGAGCATGTTGCACTAACACAACGTTATCTAAGTACTCTCACATTTGTGTGTGGCTTGTGTTCCATCGCACACTCGTACTCCTCGTGTTTTTTTTTTTTGTAAGAAGCTGATTTAATTCTTATATCGTTGCATCATTGTATGTGCACTTATATTGTGGTTTCAGCAGCGCTGAACTCAAAATTTTTATACTCTCGAAATACGCTGAAATACCGCAAAGTAATCGAGAGAGCTGTAGGATCATCAGGATAGATACAATATTTGGAACGATCAGGATTACGAAACTAATTTATTTCCTTATGCCCGTATATCCGTGAATACGAGTATGCATGTATATTCTAGTAAAACAACAAATTTGATTAAAATCGTACTATAACTTTATAATACCATGTGGTTGTACAATAATTCCAAAGAAGCTACTTGGTGGATCCGTTGGCAGTTGGAGGTTAGGATGTTGATCCTAACAGGGAAACTCACTAGAACAGAACGCCAGACCATTATGGTATTAAAACTCGAATAGATTTGATCATAGCGACCCGCATAAATCGATACAGCGAAGGTATGACTACCGAGATATTCCAACCTCAGTTTTGCAAAAGCTGGACAGTGGGATAGAAAGTGCCTGAATATTTCTCACACCTCACCTTCTTATATACAACTTTCACAACTTGACTATTCTAGCCCAGAAGGATTTCGTTGTCGCACAGAAGCTGGTCGTCGATCAATGCCTGCTACGCGCACACGAGAACCATAGGTCCAGCGGTAGAACGCAAGGTGACAACGGAGATTCAACTCGTTTCTACTTCGATGTGAATGTGGGCGCTTGTTAGCACATCAGCTTACCAGTTTCCAGCGATTCTGCTCTGATCAGTTACCAGTTTATAACTTTTCCAGCCTTTTCTAAATATATTACAGTAATCTACCATTTCCCTTCGATTCTAATGCATGCACCATGCTACCATGTTTTGCGTATTTGCAGCTGTTAGTTTGAAGTCCTTTTGTTCATTTGAATTCACAATAAATAATTAATAAGTGAAAGAGGTGATGTTATATGTACTTGTTCTTTTTGTTGCGAAACTCAACAATATGTTTGGTTCATCAATTATTTGTCAAATTACGTACACGGTTACTGCTCATAGTGGGGGGTTCCCGGTATTAATTTTAAACACATTCAAAGCTTATTCAAAGCCGAAGGTTATCGGGGGCTCTGAAACCCGCATACCGACATCGCCGAAGAATGTAAAATAAAACTAAACTAAGAATTAAAACAACAAAATTAAAGGCAAAAATGAAATCTAAAGAAACGTGTGCAAAGCATAGGAAATAGCAAAGAGAGTAAATACCTTGAAATGAGCATGAAAATAACGCGCTTAAGCATTAAATGCTTAGACTACGCGTTGAACAGTGGATGGGCGGGCCACATCCGGCGAGCAAAGCAATAGAAATTAAGCGCATAAATACAACAACAAACACA
The DNA here is from genome assembly GCF_042242935.1 of Bactrocera oleae. Classification (NCBI taxonomy): domain Eukaryota; kingdom Metazoa; phylum Arthropoda; class Insecta; order Diptera; family Tephritidae; genus Bactrocera; species Bactrocera oleae. Next base: position 24,387,153 of record NC_091536.1, read on the forward strand.
TTTTTGCTTGTTTGCCACACGAGGCTTCATCTCGCTCTGTTTCTTCGCATTTCTCTCGCTGTTTATTTTTATACTTTCGAATTCATGCTTCTACGTGGTACGAATAAAACAATAGCAACAGCGAGCACGTAAATACGAGTAGATTGTACGGAGGATGTTAAACGCTTCGAAGCGGCAATAAGAACAAGCAAACTCAACGCAAGCGGCTACATTAAATGGTGCTTAAAGCGTTTAACTGTATTTGCTCTTGAATTTTTATTTTCTAATTTTACAACGAGTAAATATATAATATTTTTTCTCTAATTCCACATTTTACCTGTAGCTAAGTCAGCTAACTGTAGCGCTCATTGCCACAGCAACACCGTTATCTATGCGCCAGCTTAGAGCCACATGCACCCACACATACCTATACCCATATATATTTTAGTTGCTCCAGTATTTTTCCATCTTTTTTAATATTCTCACATTTATTTTTTGATTTGCCACAACATTGGATTGGCGTACTGCAGCGGGCGCCAACGAAAAGAAATTGCCCGTAATTGTGTTCATACACGGCGAATCGTTCGAGTGGAGTAGCGGAAATCCTTACGACGGCAGCGTGTTAGCGAGCTATGGCGAAGTGGTCGTTGTAACGCTTAATTACCGCTTAGGAATTCTTGGTGAGTACATGAGCACAAGGAAGCGCTTGAGCTTAACTAACAGCACTAAAAGCGGGCATGCACCGACGCTTCCGAGTTGCGCACGAAACAAAAGGTGCAATAATGGTGTGTTGGAGAGTACTAAAATAATCTAGCATAGCTAGCGGAAAATATATGGAGCTAATAAAGTGCCGGCGTGTTAAGTTAAATTGCTACAAAAGCAGCTACGCAACAACGACAAAAATAACTTAAGGGCAATAACCATAATTTATGTTGATTTTTGTTGTTGTTACTTTTTATTCTTCATCGTATAAAATTCATTACACATATTTTTTCATCGTTTCTCTCTTTTACTTGCGATCTCGCCGCAGGCTTCCTGAATGCTAACCCGAATCCGCAGGCACACGCGCGTGTTGCTAATTACGGGCTCATGGATCAGATGGCCGCGCTGCATTGGATACAGCAGAACATACAGAAATTCGGTGGTGATCCAAATGCGGTCACCTTAGCAGGGCATGGCACTGGCGCCGCATGTATCAACTTCCTCATGACCTCGCCAACCATGGTGCGTGGGCTCTTCCATCGCGCCATACTCATGTCCGGCTCGGCGTACTCGTCGTGGGCGCTGGTTGAGGATCCCGTGTCATTTGCTATCAAGTTGGCCAAGGAGGTGAACTGTTCGATACCGGAGGATTTGAATAAGCACCACGAGCAGATAGTAGATTGCCTGCGCGAAGTGCCGTTGGAGGATTTATATGCAGCGGACATACAAGCGCCGAGCTTTCTGACATCCTTCGGACCATCGGTAAGTTACGAAACCAGCCAAGAACAGTTAGGTGCTGCAATAATAAATAAAAACGGTATCCCGTATACTCAATGCATTTTCATACGCAAATGCTTCTTTGCACTCAGTTTTGATTTTAACTTCCATTCTCCCATTTATACTCTTAATAATCTATAATAAATATAAATAAAAAATAGGGTAGCAAGAAGCCAAATAAGCTGCATGTTAGGCTATATTGAGCGTCTTTCTTCATAAACTTAAATTTTAGTTGGAAAACGTGCATTTTAATTCATTCATAAAGGTTTAAATATTTTTAAAGAAAATATTCACAATTTCGAATTTCAATATTTTTCAAAAATATTCACAATTTCGAATTATTATTATTTTTTTTTTTGTTGTCAGAAATATTAAGTATATTAAGTAACTAGAAGAAAAAAATAATGTGAAATATGTTTTCTGAATTCCGAAAAAGAAATATTAATACTGTATAAGAAATGTGTTTCGAACGCAATTATTACCAATATTTCTACATATAATAAAAAGGAAATTAAGAGTACCAGGTTCAGCAAATAAGTTTATAAATCAAATACTACAGAAAATACTTGAAAAACTTATCCATAATAAATACAATCAATTAATAGTTTAGCCTTTTCCACATGACAGCCAAATTGAGGTCAAGTGTCGTAAGCAAACCCACTTGCTGGATGGGAAAATCAGACAACAGGATATTTATATACTTATTTATGTATGGAACCAATATACGAGTACACGCAGAGAGTACTTAAATTTAAAATGAAGCGAAAAACTACATATCAGATCAAGCCATCTTTGCCAAAGGTTAAAAGCAAACTAAAAGCAACAAACACCGACGAACTTCCACTCACAACTTGTGCTCACGAAAAGCGAAGTGCCCTCGGCTGGGTTGAGTGTGTATGCGTGTAAATGACAGCTTTCAAAATTGACGACCTTTTAGTGTTGACGTTAAATGATAATAGTAGATGAAAATTGACTAAAATGTATGTATGTAGTTCTCCAACAAAAGGCACAAGATGTTCAACGCGATTGTGAGGGCGATAACGTATAAAAAAAAATGGAAGAGCATTTCGGGGAGCACATTTTGCATACACACTTCGTATGCACGAATGTGTGTGGAAGGGAGCAAAGGCCATAGCAATGAACAAAAAGATGCAAATCTTTGTTGGATAGGGGTCGCAGTTTCCAGAAAAATATTGTCGACGACGAGACATTAAGCAAAAGATCGGGGGTGAAATGAAGAATGTAATACATATGTATTTAGTTACTACTTTTGTGTTGAAATGAATTTCAAATGAGAGAGTATACATAAATTTAAAGACCGAAAATGAGTTTTTATATGTGTACTCGTACTGTTAGATGTAACTTTGAAACACAACTTTCTTTATAGAATATTATTTTGACAGTAAGACCGAAAGACCAAATTTCGGAATGTTAATAATAATTTGAAAAAACACAAGCAATTGAACGTATACAGTATGACGGGTGCTTGTTTACTTTCTACTTGATGTTATGAAAATTAGGTTTTATCTCTCAAGCTTTATAATATCTACCAAATTTCTGATATTTCTATTGACTCACTTTTCATTTTCACCAGAGAAATTTTTAACGCTTGAATCAAACACATACATTTTAGTAAATAGATGTGAAATTTCGGTTAACCCAAAAAGATCCTTCGAAATGCAGAAGATATCTATAACTTTTTGATTTTAGACAAATAATACAATAAATATTGTTTTAACCTCATTTCTCTCTGTTTCCGTAAAACATATTGAACTTCGTATTTTTTATTATTTCCTTTTTTTGGCGGCGTCTATTAAAACATTCATTATTTGTGACAAAAATACATTTAGACATTCTAGTGGTTCGATGATTTGCTGTTTCAGTCCTTCATTTCCTCTTTGTCTGCGCCTGGGGACATTTTCGCGTTATCACTTGGCGGCGCGTCAAATTATTTTCACTTTATCATTTTCATAAGCATTTTCCAAACGAAAACACTAAGCGCTCATCCCGCAGTCTCCAAGAAAATAAAAAATGTAAAGAAAAGAAATAAAGAAGTACTCGTATATATACTAATGCAAGAGGTTGGACAAAGCATCTCTATTAAGTGCAACGTTGCCAACCTTTTCATATAAAAAAAAAATATTTCTTATTTATGTTCGCACTTCCTTTTGTTGTTCTCTAGCATCACCCATTATTATCGGAGTGAAAGAACATTCTTCAGACACTTAACCCGCAAAACATGCCTCTTGTCTATAACACTAGACATTCCCTTGTTATTGTTGTAGCAATAATGACATTCTACACCGCGCGTTGCTGTATGCAGCTGACTTTATTGCTCAATTTCATTTACTACATTTATACGACAGTTGTTTTTCTGTTCTTTTTGGCGGTTGGTTTCGTCAGGGCTATCACTGTTTTATGCCTACGCCTATAGCTCTAACAAAAATACAGCCCAACACACGCACACGCACGCAAGAGCCCGCGCAAAGCAATCACACTATAGTTGGAAAAAAGTCTGATCGACAATCGAGCTTCTAAAATAATAAGTTACTATTTACGCATTTCGTTTTCCAACTGTTTCCGCCAAACTGACATTCAGCCAGACTCACCTTCTCTCCTTCTTTCATCGCTTTTTTCATTTTCAATTTAGGTTGATGGCGTCGTTATACGACCCGGACACTCCAATTTCGATATCGATGATTTAATGATGCGCAGCGCCAAACGCGCCTCAACAGATGGCGGTGGCGGCGGCAATGGATTCTTTGGTAGCAGCGCTTACACAGGTGGCCCGGGTGGAGGCAGCAGCTTTCGTGGTGGAGGTGGCGCTTCTGCCAACGGTGGCAGCGCCAATGGCGGCAGCAGCTCTGCAGGTGGCGTTTACTACAGCGCGTTAACGGCAAACTATGCGAGCATGAGCAGCGGCGCCAACCTCGGTTTGGGCGGCAATGGCGCCCACTATGACGTGCTTTTCGGTGTGGTGACTGGCGAATCCATATGGCGTTTCAGCGCACACGACATTCAGAACGGTTTCGAGGGCGAGCGACGCGATAAGATTATTCGCACTTATGTACGGAATGCCTACAATTATCATCTCAATGAGATTTTTTACACGGTAAGTACAGAATCAGTTTGATGCAATGTTCAAGTGCTAAAGAGACCAGCAAAATGTATTCTTTTACCTGTATTTTATATAAAATTCACTGTAATTAAAGGTAAAAGCGGCTGTGGATGCGATAGACATCTTATTTAATTAAACATTTTATTTTTAGTGAGAAATAATTTTTTTTTTCGTTTCCATTGAAAGTTGCTATGGATATAACGGATTTTAATCAACACGTAATGAAAAGCACCGTTTTATTATACATAGCGTACCTACTTTTCATATAACGTTATTTTCAAACAATTTTTAAGGCAGCTATATGCTATAGTAGTCTGATCTGAATAATATATTCAGAGATTGTAACGTTTCCATAGGCAATAACCTGTGCCAAATATCTTAACAAATAAAGAAGTTTTCGATGCAAAAGCTTCATGGATCAATCAATATCTTTGTATGGCAGTTATATGTTATAGGGGTCTAGTATAGCCGACTCCGACAAATGAGATATTTCTTGAGCAGTAGAGGACGTGTTCAAAATTGCAGATCAATATCTCAAAAAATTTATGGACTCACGTATACACAGACATACTGAATGGATAAATAGACTTAGCTCGTCATGCTGATCATTTATATATGGAACCAACGGTCATCGGCTCACTTTCCTCTTCGCTTTGCACGACAAGCATTATTGTTAGAAATTCGTCGGTTAACCACACTGTTATTATTCTCAAGCTTCACAAAGAGATATGCCACAACGAAATGTTGCTTATGGTAGATGAACAACAGCGATTTTTAATAGTCAACCAACTTCCACAGCCACTCTACCTACCTACCTACTTCCACAACACATATGTAGGGGTTTCAGCCAAAGTCACACCACCTTTGGCGATGGGAATTTGCATATGCACATATAAGAATAAGCAGAGCTGCAAAATTAACTGAAAAATGATAAGTGAAGATGACACAACACTCTTAAACCACTAAAGCCGCAAGAGAAACCGAAGAACGTTTTCATATAAGCCAAAAATTTTAATGAAAGACACTAACCAAACTCGGCAGAGACAACCATCTGTGGCAATGCTGCTAGTAAAAAGAGTACTCTAACAATATTGTGCTAGCTATTGTTGTTGTATCTCAAAAATTTGATAGATTTAAGAAGTCATTGAGGCAAGTGAATTTTCCCTGAAAATATGCTTAGCTTGAAGCTCATTTTACTAAATTAGCATACCCCATCGGCTGGGGGACTCTCGCTCAAATTAGCGTTTACCAAACGTCAGGAGACACAGAGCAACCACAGCCTCAAAGTCAGCGCGTCTAAGGAGATAATTTGAGTGATTGGCACATAAAAGTGAACGCAAACCGCATTAGCAAGCGGAGCGAACTGAATTGAGCTGAGTTGACGTCTGCGCTCGAGGGAGTAAAGTTATTTCGATATTTATGTTTCAAATTCAAGGAACATGGTGCCTAAAGTAGAATAAATTCTGACAGGATGAAAAGCTGTAAACCATCCTGCTGACGGAAAAGAATAGTGAGGCAAATCCTAGAGGGAGTGAGGAGAAAGAAAATACTAAAGGATTTACAGTTAGCTCTATTTTTTTCTTACTCATAAAATAAACACAACAAAAACCACAACCACTTTTAATGCCTACAAAGTCAAACTTAACTTGTTGTTGAAAAATGTACAGTTTATAAAATTTACCACCGTCATCTAATTAGAATACCGCCAAGTAATCTGAAAATGTGTGTATCTTGTCGCGACTACACAATAACACGTGCAATATAACGAACACAAATATTGACAAAAACAAACTTTAGACGCGACGCTAACGTCAGCCGGAAGTAACTAGCGGGGCTTTAAATCAAACGTAATTTAGTGAGCACCGATGATTTTCTCTAACCCACAGAGCCATACAAATAGGTCTTGTCTGGGTACTGCTAATTCACTTTTACTTTTACATTCTTGTTACTGCTGTAATTTAGCGCTTATTCAAACGAATCCGAGCCGAGTAGAACAAAAATGCGTTGGCATTTAATTAAAAGGAAATGTGTCGGAAATTAATGAGAAGTAGAAGCTATGACTGGAACATACCGCACAAGCAATGCTACCCAGAAAAGGCGAAAAGAGTACAGCGAGGAAAAACCTCAGTTCGGTAATTTAACTAATTATAGCAGCTGAAAAGGAAAAGCCGTCGAAGCATAATCGCAAAATCAATATGCTTCTTTCCAGTACACATAGTCACACACATGCGCACTAAAAAAATTAATTTGTTTCGAACGGAAAAATATCAATTTTCGAGAGAAAAAAAATATACTGATTAAATTTACTATTGAGGAGTACAGTACCTATTTGATTCAAATGAATTCATGTGAAAAGTTTTTACTGTTTTTTGTTCTTCAAAATGTGAACGTTTATTTAAGAAAAATATGAACAATAATATGTTTTAATCGAGATATTGTTCAACTGAAGTTATAGCATTTTCCTACCTTGCTGACAATTTGTGGATTCTATTCCAAAAGCACATAACTGGCTTG